>NW_028185406.1:1717210-1740034 GCF_003343005.1 Rhea americana | reverse complement strand
GGTTCCAGCCATTAGATCTGAAGCTAATATTATATAGGTAATAAATCTTATAAAATCTTTCACTTATTTTAGATATGAGGATCCATATAATGACTACTCAGTATATACACAAGTATCTACAGATAGATGTTTTAACAGAAAACGTAATTTGTATTTACTTCAAAATGAACTGAAAAAAATTGTCAATTTGGATAGGATTCTAGTAACAGAAATGTAAAAATGGAAGTAAACAAAGTCAAGACTTAAAGAGAGATAAAAATGAGAAGGTAACACCTCAGAATATCTTAAAAGTTGATCTACTAATGCTAATTACTGGAATTAAAAATGGAGACCTGGGAGTATTAATAGGCAACCAATATTATACGGGAACTATTATAACAAAAACCTTACTGAATCATTCTGGCTAGAATATTTTTGTAGAGAGGTGTAAGTTAATTTGAAATTCTGGTAGGGATGTGAAGGAAGAGTTACCTTGTAGATCAGAAAGCCTACTCTTGGTCCAAATATCAACTTTGTTTCTGGGCCGTGACTGAGAGAAAAAACATGCCTACTATTATTGCGGTGATCTGTGATCTACTATATACTGAGACATCTCAGGTGGATGAGGCTTTTCATAAGTACCTGATTTTTCTGGAGAAAAGGGGTTGGTGGTAATGGAGGATTTTAACTGCTTAGATATCTATTAGCAAAAGCAGACAACAGAACATGGAGCAATCTATCAAAATTAATTATGCACTATTTTTAACTGGAGACTCAAAAGCGAAAAGAAAGTGTAGATAAGTATGTACCTAGAGACAAAATAATAAAATCCAAGGCTCCCAATGGTGTATAACAAACAGGGATCAAGAATGACAAAACACTGTTCTGTTAGAGCGTTGTAAGCAAGAGAAAGAACATACATGTAAATAGAAAATAACAAACAATCCTCCCCCCCCMAAAAAAAAGCAAAATGTGGATGCCTTCTGCATCAGCCTTCACTAAAAAGGTCAACCACTCACAGCCAGCCAGCACAGTTAGCATCAGTGACAGCACTGGGTGAGAAAGGGAGAGTTTAGATAGTATGCAGTCAAGTCAGATGTGTCATATATATATATGTATATATATTTAGTCATATATATGTATACACACACACACATATTTATATATATATGGCTGAACTTAGTAGTCACCGAAATGGCTGACAATATCTTTAGAGCCACTGAAGAAAGCACAGAGAAGTATGAAAACATGAGAAATGGGAACATATAATGCAAGGTTTTAATTGTCTGAAAAGAGGAAAATAATCCATTAGAGAATAATTTATTTCCTAGAAACATTTTGGAACAAGTAATCAGATCTGTGTTCGTGAGTGTAGAAAAAAATAGCCCACATAGATTTGTTAGAAATATAGCAGGTTAGAGAACTGTAAGTGAATTTACTACAAAGTAAATGCTGAATTGATAGGAAAATCATATTCAGAGAACAGTTATCAAGAGTACACTATAAAAATGGAGAATGCTATGAAATTGGGTTCTGATGTGGTTTGCCCTAGATCTGTTACCATTTCATTTTTTTCCTTCCGTATGATCTGGAAGATATCATAGCTATTTTTATATTTTCAGATGATAATAAGCTGGGAGAGATTGTTATTATGTTAGAGGACAGGACTGGGATTCAAAATGACCTTGGTTAATTGGGAAAATAGTTTGAATACATGAGGGGAACAACTGGTAAAATAGGAGTTCTATAGAAAACACTCAAATCATACTGGATTACAAATTAAACAAGCATACAAAATTTGTGATATGATTGCAAAATTACACATGAGCTCTCAAATGTAAACTCATAGCAAGTCATAGCTTTACTCAAAACAGTTAAGGCGTTACCTAGACTTTCATGTCAGGAAAGGCCTATCTGCAGAGAATCCAGAAAAGAATAATGAGGACCTGCAAAGATCTATATCTATATTAGAGCACTTCAGTTTGAATAGCTTTAGTCAAACCATATCAGAGCACTGGACTGTCAGAGATTAAGAGCTGTGTCTGGCCAAAATCAAAACCTCATGGTGTAGAAGGAAGAGAAGGCAATGTAATTTTTTTTTTTTAATAGGAAATGATGTCAATAGGGAATAAGCTTCCTTAGTAATTTGACTAGTAGAATTTGCATATTCACAGCTATAATCAGTGTTTATAAACTTAACTAGCTGTTTGGAGGGCAGGAATTTTTTAAAAAAGTTTTTACAGTTAATCCCTGAGTATTCATTAATAAAGAAAGAACAACTATAAGAAAGGAAAATATAACAAAAAAAAAATACTATTGCCTAAGAAAAAGCTAGGAAAGGCTGGAGTCAGTATAAAAATAATATTTTATATTCTCAGCCCTGAAAGAGGTGAAGCACCCTCATTTCTATTTCAATTACTTAGCCTGACTGCTGCTCTTAAATGCAGCTTTGCTAAAACATGCTGAAGAGTCCTCTGCTCTGGTACTAAACACTCTACCTCCTCTCATTGCATTGATGCTAATGGAAAAACAAATAGGCCCACCAAAGTTAATGACACTTACATTTCTATATCTCATGGCTGATTATTCTGATAACTAAGAGGTTCTCAGAGCTTAACAGAGCTTCACTTGTGGCTGAGTATTTGGAAGATTTTCTTCCATGTGGATCATTTCATATCTAATCAGGTGAAAGCTCACATGCCCTTGCAGGGTCTTTTCCCTCTGCGCATTCACTCCATCACACTTTGAAAAATGTAATTAGCTTTGAGACTTCTGTTCTTCTAATAAGTCTGGTTCAGGATGGTTTGATGGTGATGGGATGTTATACTCACAGATAGTAAGACTGTATAACCTTTGTTTCCATAGAAAAATGTGCTATATTTTATATACATACAAAGAAAAAATTTATAGGATTTTACAAAGCTATTTTAATTTCACACTAAACAATTTCAAGGAATTTGGGTAAGATTTCTATTTCCACAATGACATGGGAAAGTAAAATCAGTTAAATTATATTTTTTTTAATTTAATAATTCATTCCTACTACAAAGGAGACTAGTCATGTCCATCTTTTTTCTGACTTATATAAGTTAGTCTTTTCCATACCATTTTAGAACAGATTTAGTATTGAAATACAAATTCCGTAAGAATGCCTTCCGTAAGAATTTCTTCTCCRTGTAAAGGAGGGACAGCTCAAGATGTCTATATCACTGACATACTGCTTAAACCTTTTGCTAAGTAGTGCATAAGTCTTGTGATCTGCACAAGAATGAATTTCGCTTTAGATGTCCAAAAGAATTTTATTTTTTTTAATTAGTTTCAAATTTTAATCACAATTCCTTTAAATAATAAATTATCTTCCTGATTTGGAACAGGTTAGGCATACTTAATTAAAGTTCCTTAAACAGAAATAGATTCACTTGCAGTTGGAAGAGAAAGGAGATGAAAACTAAAATCATAAAAAGAATTAATGCAGGTGTGAAATGCAGTCTTATTTTCAAGGAAGTCAATGAATGTTTTGTCACTGGATTCAATATTAGAGGATCAGAGTTCTAAAATTTTGCGAAGAGGCTAAGACTATTTTATATACTAGCTAAGATGAAAGGTCTTTGCTCAAAGAGAAAATTACTTTCACCTCCGTCAGAATAATGTTTATCTTTCCTTGTCTTTGTTTTGGAAGACTGGAAAAGAGTATATTATGAAAGGTAGGAATTTGTGTTTTTATCTATTCCTAAAATATAAAAATTTTCATGAATCAGTATGAGGAAAGAACAGAAATGTTACGTTCAAGAGGTCAAGGAAGGATCAGCATAGACAAGAATTAAAATGCAAACTAAGGAATATTTTCTTTTGTCATGAGTAGTTCTGTTACAAAACAAGTGATTTCAGAAACAAAGTTCAGAAAGTTGTTGCTCACAGAAAGCTTTTAAAAAAGAATTGTTTAGAAGATAATGATTCTGTTATAAAAGGGGAACAGCAAAAATCCAATTGTTTTTCACAGAGTTACAATTTCCCCCAAAATTGTTTAAAGTACTGGTAACACGTTAAAGAAATTTACGCTGATGAATCTCATCTACGTTGTACAATCCAAATGTGAGAGAAAAGAATCTGATTTGCTAGTTTGCTAATAGCCCTTGCACCTAATATACTTAACATAYGTTATTTCAAGCAGAGAAATGTGTAAATGTGATACTGCTGCTGAAACCTGACTGCACTCCATCAGAATTAGCTTATCTATCTCTGCGCAGCATTGTGTTATACCTTAGAGACATTTGSAGAGGCCATGGTATCAGAAATCTCATTTTAAGAAAAACCTAAATTTGTAAGTGTGCAAAGGTCCCTTTGCTTGCTATTCAAATATCTTCATGGAATCAGGGTATTTTTTTGCATTAGAGCATAGCTAAAACAGGTTTGGCTTGTGTCATTGCCAGGGTCATTGTTCATGCCTCCGTAGGGTAAGGACATGAATTTGTCCTCACTGCAGGCAGGTATCTGAACACCACAAATGACCCTGTCCCCTCTGGCACTCCCTGTGAATCTTAGGTCAAAGATAGAGAAAACATGAGGATGATGAATCCTTCCGGGAAAGGCTGATAAGATATTCACAAATCCACCTCAGTGGTACAGCGAGTGGCATTTGAGGTTTACATAGCTGTAGGTGCTGGGGAAGGGCAGCACACAACATTAGCAGTCTCCACATAGCTCAGGAATCCAGAGCACAGAGTCAGGATATTTTTAATTTGTGTCTTGCATTACCAAAAGGGGGAGGATTTGGAGAATAGCCTTAGTAACTTGAATCACATCCTTGCCCACACCATACTGATAAGCCACTGCTTGTAAGAGTCAGGAGTTATGAGGTTACAAAAAGCAACACACACATGTTCTCCTGAAGATTTGTTATAAATATGGGAAAGTCAGAATATCAGCACATAACACAGAATCTCTGTTTTGTCCCTCTACATAATATCTACATATCCAAAAAATTTTCAGCATTTTTGTTGATTGTCCAGTGTCACAAAGGCAACGCTGTGCCACAAGCCCACGTCTGTCTGTCAGGTCTAGACCTTCCTTCTAGTTCAGCCAGGGCAAGACAGTTGCAGTGACAAAGACTACTGAAAAGATATCATCTATGTCTTCTTCCACAGAGAAAAAAGGGAAAAAAAAAAAAAAGAAAAGGAAAAAAAAAGAAAAAAAACAGCCTGAGAGGGCCAGAGGAAGCCTTTGGGATCTATTCCCAGAGTGGCTTCTGCAGCTGCAGGATTGAGTCCACCATTTCCCCTTATAGTGGCATGATTTGCACCCACAACCAAATTCCAGGACAACTTACCTAGCGGGCATCATAGTGTCACTTGGAGACAAGTGAAACAGAATAAGAAGCAAGAGAAATAAAGAGACACGTGAACAGGAACAGAAATAAAGCCTCTGTCTGCTCCTGAACTCATAAGTAGCAGTGCTACAGCCATTTGGTTTAGGTGGCAAGAGGATGATCTAGCATTGCAAGTGGTCTCCAAGGGACCCGCAGTCATGAGCGCAGAGGTCTGTGGGCAGCTGTCCTTCTGCCATGCGGGGGTGGAAGGGTACAGCATCCCTGGGAGCAGGCTACATCTGGTCCAGTGTGAAACCTGGTAACGCTCATGACATGGATTGAGGGGCCTCCAGCACTGGCCGCCTCAGTTTGCTCATCCTTGCACCACATTATGAAATAATGCGGATGTAGCCATGATAGCTCTCTGGCCTTTCCCTGACAGTTGGCACTAGCAGATGTTTGGGAAAGAAAACAATTACAGAGTAATCCTTCCTTCAGTATACCTTTCCAGTTTCTGTCAATCACTCATTAGCTAACATTTGGACCATTGCTTTTAATAGCTAGCAGTATATCTTCCATGAATTTGCCTTTTTGAATCTAATTATATTTCTACCCTCTACAACATCCAGTGGTAATATAATCTGACATTATAAAATGTCCTCTACTGATCATTTTGAATAAAATATTCACTATTTTCAATAATAATTCAAACAATTCTGTAAAAGAAATAGAACTTAATTTTCAGTTTGAATTATTGATATTATTAGCTATTTATATATTATGTTTACATCTAAGTTTCCATGTGTTCTACATTATGCACAATATAGCTGTTTTTTAATGAAGAAACTTATTTGGATATTAAAATCGCTGTGTACCAGAAACATGTACCAAATTCTGTAGTTACTTCTCTCTGGGCAAACAATAAAATACAGTGACCTACATTCAGATTGTAATTATTTTTTGTAGGCACAAAAGTGCTGACTTACTAAAAAGCTTTGTGCTACCTCGGTGGAACAGTCTTAACTTTTATTGATGTACAGCCAGCAAATGAAACAGCAATTACCATCTGCAAATGTTGGTACAGTGACAATCATGGCTTTGTAAAGTAGCGAGTGGAGATTTTAATTGACCATTTACAAAAAAAATATAATGACAGAGAGAAAAAAGAGAGAAGAAAGACTCTCTGCAGCAAGCTGCAAAGATTAGTTACATCATTTCCTTTCTTATTTTGGATTGAGATTAGAAAAATATTAGAACGAATAATAAAATGAAGTGGCTGTTATTTTTCAGATATTGCGGCAGACAGCATTAAATTCCAAAAGGTCTGTTTACCTTACTTTTCCACAGTTTCCCAGTAAGGTGTAATAGGTAACACTACTATCACAGGAAAAAGAGGAGAGGAGGTTCAACCTGACATCAGGCGAAATGGTTAAGAAACATGTAATGAAATCATTTGAAAACTACCGACATGAAATATTCACCTTCAGTAAATAAATTGAGTCTCATCTGGAGAAAATGCATGCTTTAACTAGCCTTAATTCTTTGTACAAAAGGGAGGGCATTATATCCTGAAGAGAGAGCTCAGAAGGTTTTACTCTTAACAGATTGTAATGGATTCGAGCTTCTTCATAAGGAAAATTACRCAGGCTTGATCTATTCAAAATTAATTGGAGGGGAGAAAGAAGAGAYAGAGGTCAGAATAGAAGCAGCAGAGATGTGCTGCAATGATAATGTACTCTGGTAACAAAAGGAAGAAGAAAGAACAGTTACGGGAGCCCCCAAAGCAAAGGGAAATACTCACCCTTTCCTGCTTATCATTCTAACTAAGGAAGCATCGGGGGATTAGCAAAGTAAACCTCTTGAAACGGATTCCTGAAATGAGTCTTTCTCCTCATTACTAATTTTTCAGAGAGAAAAACCCTCTACCTCATACCAAAAGATCTTCCCTCTCCCTTCTGTTTTTGATGAAAAAACCACGCACATAGCAGCTGCAGGGGGAGGGAGGGGGGTGTTAATCAGAGATGATCCTGAGCTGCCTTTTCCTGGATTCTCTGCAGTCTCCTCCATCTTTTCACTGCTACAAATAACAGCATAGCAGAAGTTATAAGGATTGTTTTAGATGATACTACCATTTAAAAATAAGAAAACAGTAAAGAATGATGGAATATAAAGTTACAGGACTTAGATAATATAAAGAGCATCTCTGGCATATATTATCTACCTAGTTTATCTTCTCTAGGGATAGGATTCCTTTCTCTTAAATATGAGCCAGAATAATAAACTAGGAAACAATTTAAATAGAAAATGATTTAAATAAATCACATAGGATGCCCTTTGTTATGAACTGTATTAGTGCACACACAACTTGAGTGGTCGGCAGGGTCAGATTAGCACTCCATTAGCGCTTCACTGTAAGTGCACAAGAAGCCTCCTAGTTCTGTATCTAACTACTAGTGCCTACGCTGCTGCGATTAATACTATGCCCAAATGATCTCTGCTGTAGTTTTAAAACACCAGAAAGTTCTTCCCAAAATGAATTGACTGCAATTTTCATCCAAAGGAACTGTTTCAAGTAGTTCTGTTTGCTATTGTCCAAACATTATATGAGTTTTTCAGCCTTTTTCTTACTTTAACAAAATACTGAGAGAGACTATTTCAGCACTTTGTGTCCACACAGTTCTGGCAATCAGTAGTATGCAGTAATACACTTTTTTTTCCTGAATCCTGTTCACAATTCTTTAGCTGGTTTTGACCTAGAATTGTCTTGCAGTATGATCACAGATAATCATTCTCCTTTTTGCTCTCCTCTTTTATTATTTTCTCAATTGTGCTGCAAGAACAAAAGAGGAAATAGAATGCGACATATTTCTGATGTGATGAAAGTTTATTCCAGCAAAAACTGTCTTCTAAAATACTGATTTTCACTTAGTGCTATTTTCTCAGAACACTTTTCATATGAGTTTGGAAGAGTTACCAGAAGCATGAAAAGACTTTGTCGCCCATTTGAACCACTAGTTTAACAGGCTGTGGACATACTGCAAGCTTCTGAAATAGGGTTTTTTATCTTGGTGTAGGTAACAACTGTAGTATCTAATGTGTTTTTGCTTTTAATTCCCTTTGCAACAGATTCATTCAGCACCCTGGATACCACCAGCTATTGGGTGCTATGACTTGTTTTTATTTATGATTTATTTATGCATTTTAAATTCAGAGTTGAAGAGTCAGGTAGCAATACCAGTACTTTGGTGTTTTCAAGATTTTCAACATGATTGCATCATGAGCTATTGGCAGGCGTTCTTATAGCCAGTATTCTCTGGAAAATACCCATGCAGTTAGACCTTAAAAGTTCTGTTTTCATTTCAAAGGGATTAATTGTCACAGAAACAAGAGACAAAGGTCATTTACTAGTCCTGCCAGGGCAACTTGGGTCACATTATTTGCTGAAATAGCTCTCCAGTTCCGAACTAGAATTATTTAACAACATTTTTTTTCCTTTGGCGTCCTTCCTCTTGCATATTAGTCTGTGCACATTTTAATGTGAATGTGTCTTTGAAATTTTGGGACTTAATCTAGTGCCTGGGCACAACTATTTACCTCTAATTAAAGTTATAGAGTTATTATGAGATATTTGTTTTGAGAATGAAGAGAATAGGATGACGCAAAAGACTAAATTAGAATCAAAAAGCTTTTTAACTGTAAGTTGCCTGATCAATTTACATGAACCAAATACTATTTCCTGCTAATGGCTAAGCAGAGAATAGGTGTGAAAGCAAACAGAGGAGTCAGTTAAAAATCAATGGCACATAAACAATTTAAAAATACAATACAGACACCACAAATGACCTTAGGTGACACATTTAACAATATTGAGGCAAAAGAGTGAATTAACTTTGTACTCTATAAGGGAAATCCTTCTATGATTAGGTTAAAAGCCATTGATACACCTTGTTGAAGATGTCWAATTGAAACTCTTCTGTGTTCACTTAACTATCCAACCAGTAAGTCACATAGGACTAAACCATTGTGTGACCTCAACACTAGATAAGAAGAGGAAAGTGAAAGTCCCATTTATATTGTTATGCAGTCATAGGACCCATGTTTGGGGTTAAAAATGCTTGCAGGCACTGCAGTTATTTACTCCTCATAGCAGGGAGATAAGGAAGGGCAACAAAAAATGAAGTATGAATGGCTCCTCCCAGCTAGTAAGTCTAAGCTAGACAGCATAATATGTTTCCGGGTAGTACCTTGGATGTGCATCAGTGCTGCCTTAAACTATGAACATATTTGTAATCTTAAGATGAACCTCACACAGTCCAGTTGGAGTTTTGCTTCCAAATGGGTTTTGACACATCAAGGAATCCTAAGCAGCTATCTGAAGATTTCAAATTTCAATATGATTTCTGTCCAGAAGAGGAGTTCAGGCAATGCCAGGCATATGATGACTCTATCTAACAGAATAGGAAAAGGGTAAAAAGAGCAAGTCCCACATACAGGTTTATCTGTGAGGCTCCAGAGCTGGACCTGAACAGGCACAGCTTAGGCACACACTTTACTCAGAACTGTGCAAAAAGTCACAAGTGGTGCTAAAAGATGGGTGTATTTGTAATCAAATATGTGTACAGCTGTCTATAGTAACACCTATATTGTTACAGACTCACATGCTAAACTGTCAAGCATATGTTTATAAATTAAGCCATTTAAATAATTTATAACATTGCATAAATGCCAAGTTTAATTCTTTGCCCAGAGATCAAGTCAGAGCTCAGTTTGTGAGACTGGGCTCAAAGCAATGGAGACTTTACAATCACATTTTCTGTTATCTTTTTATTTCCCTTTCTAATGAAGAGTGACACTCCACCTTCCAATGCAGAGATTAATGCAGTATTCTAGAAATACAGTGCTCTGTGGACAGAATTTTTAGACTGTGACAACCTGATGGAAGCAAGTGTACAAGGACTTCAGATTGTAAACATGGTGCTTGATTGACAGTCTGAAAAAGAAACCTTGTGTTATAAAACAACATGCTGAAATGGAGCATAACAAATCAAACATGTATTTTGGTGAAAAGTAGAGAGAGATAATAAGCAGGTCTCTTAGTCTGAAAATAAACTTTAGATATGGTAAAAATAACATTTTTTGCAGACAGGTCAGAAACAAGGTAGAGAAGGGAAAGGTGTTTAAGAAGTTACATTTCTTTAATATGGCCCACATTACAAAGCAAAACAAAACAGAACAAAAAAACCCAAGAACTCTGCACCCCCTAAAAATGCCAAGCAAACAACAAAAGTCAGTGTCATTGTGCTCTCTGTATCATTTCTATTTTGCTGTAGCGTTGCTGATTTGCATTACTATGAGATCAACATCACCTCAAACTCTTTGCTCGATCTTATTTTCTTTTCCTGATGCACGGCTCTTTTACATATGCTGTTCTCCACGTGAGACTTTGACTTGTGGAAAATACAATAGTTTSAAGGTGAATTAGAACATACAAATAACTGAACTGGGTCATGCTGAAGGTCTGGCCAGCCCTGCATCCTGCTTGTGACAGGGCTGGGACTAACTACAGTGCATTGTCAGTGAATATACAACAATATTTTTCTGTTTATATTTCTGAATTTCTAGCAATCTCAGCATAGGCACTCCCTGAACGAGAGTTTATGCCCATATCTCTGTGTCTAAGAATCTTTTATGAATTTTTCTTCTAGAATTTCTCTCACTATTCCCAATAACTGATTTATATTTCTTGCTTCCACAATGCACTGTGTCAATAAGTTCCATATTTACAATGAAACTGTACAAAAGTACTATGTTAAAAAGTACTATATTCTCCTTAATTTAAAACTTCAGATGCGTAATTCAATTTGATGCCATCTGATTCTTGTGTTATGAGCAATGAAAAGCTGTAATGGTTTTCCATTGCACATTTTTTATCTACTGGTTATCAATACCATGTAAACTGGATTGATGATTACAACTATTTTGTGACAAATCAGTCCATGATACATAATGCATGCCAAGGTGCTGCATTTCCCTTAAATACTTCCAATTGCCCATAGCTCCATGAATCACAGAATCATAGAATGGTTAATGTTGGAAGGGACCTCTGGAGACCATCTAGTCTCAACTCTGCTCAAGAAGGGTTACCTGGAGCATCCRGGCGACCAGCATGCCGACAGGGTTGCATCCAGTCAGGCTTTAAATATCTCCAGAGAAGGAGACTCCACGACCTCTCCAGGCAACCTTTTTCAGCACTCTGTCACCCTCACAGTAAAGAAGTTCTTCCCCATATTAAAGTGGAACTTACTGTGTTTCAGTTTGTGCCTGTTACCTCTTGTCCTGTCGCATGGCACCACTGAAAAGAGTCCCGCCCCACCCCCTTGACATGCTCCCTTCAGATATTTATACATACAGGCTACATGAAAATAGGTAATATTGAAAAAAGTACAGAGAACATCATAGAAAATGTTTTGGAGCTTGCATTCAGCTTCGATCTTCTTCTAACTGTATTTTTCTTATATGACACTGTATTGACTGATTAAAATGTAGAAATATGTAAAGTATTGTAGCTCAGAAATCAGCTATWACGGAAAATAAATTAGGAAAAGAAAAAGTATCCTTTGAATTAATAGCTTGCTAGTGTTAATTTGAGTATGGTTATTGCCCAATATCATAAGGAGATCATATAATTTARAGATTAATATGAATTAACAAATACAATACCTACAACCATTCTGAAGTACAATATGCACAGTATGATATATGTGCAGCAAAGAGAGATAGCAAGGCCTCATCCACAGTTTCAGGATATAGGAACAGCTATTGCCAATGAAGCAAAAGGTCCAGCAAACAGCAGTATCCTATCTCAATAGTGCCTACTAGCAGATGACTACAAGCAGCAGTAAGCCTGGCAGGCACATAGTCGTATCACCAAGACATTTGGGACTGAAGCTCCATGGGGAAAGGCTGAGGGAGCTGGGCTTGTTCAGTCTGGAGGAGGGATGGACATGGAGGCCCTAACAGTTGACTGCTTTTATCTACAGGGAGGTCACCAAGAAGATGGAGCCAGGCTCTTCRCAGCARGGCACGGTAGGAGGACGAGAGGCAATGGACATGAATAGAAAGGAGATACTCATATTGGATAGAAGCAAAAACTTTTTGATGATGGGGACAATCAAGCAGCACAGCGGGTTACTAGTGATGTTTTGCAGTCCCTGTCCTTGAATGTTTTCAAGACCTGCCTGGAAACAGCCTGAGCAACCTGGTCTAATCCCAGAACTGGCCCTGCTTCAGGAATGAGGTTGCACTGAAGGACCTCCTTGCCTGAGTATGCTTCCCTTTCAGAGCTAGGGAAATGACAGTTCAAGCATCTCCTGAACTAGAAAGAGGAAGGGGCTGTGGGGTCTTTAACAACCTTTGATCTATATTTTTCCTAGAAATTTCCTAAAACTTCATAGAATTTTCCTAGAAATATTTTTTCTAGAAATTCTTCAGCATCAAGCTAATCTACATCAGTCACTTAAGCTCTATTTATCTTGTTGCCAGCATTCAGTTTCACAAAGTGGCATTTATATTGTTGTGTCATTTCTTTTTTTCTTTAGGTCTTTAAGACTTCCCTTGCAATGACTCTAACACCAAAGCAAATTTGCCAGATCAGCCTAACTTCAAATCAATTCCCACCCTGAGAGGAGTCTATTTTGGTGACATGGTCTGGAGATCTCTGCAATAATGTGCAATGTCTGGAAGGCCTCTTTCTACTGTTCTAAACCAGTGAACGGTCTATTGAATGCACATAAGGAAGGAAAAGCATGCCATCAAAGAAAGAAGGGACTTGGGAGAAAAGCACCTCAACTTTTCAAGTCCATCTAGCCTCTTTAGTCTTGAATGGGATCTGCAAGCCATCACAGATTAGCTACAATCTACTCCTTCTAGTGGCACCTGATGGGCTCATCTATCCTTTAAAGAAACTCCCTAAGACTAGAGGGGCCTTAAAACAGGCCTATCAGTAGTATAAAGATCTCATGCTCTAGACGGGATTCTTATGCACAGCTTAGCTTGGCTACCCTCCCTTATACCAGCATCACCTCTAGGAAAAATCAGGGAACACTGACCTCTCCACCTATTAAAATATTGTTCCATGTGCTCTTTTATATCTCAACTGCATATTCCTTCCTTCTTTGCGTGCAATGCTATCATATAAATACTTCCACACCTTCACCTAGTTCTCTGCATGTAACATGCACCTTGCACGTTCCTCCAATTTGCTCTTTGAAAGCTTCTGAATCTTTCACCCTCTAAAGCTTTGTGAGGGAGAGTGCTTGACATGCCCAGTCTGATGGAAATATGATGCTCTTCTCTCACTATGCCAAGTTGCGATAAAGGACTTCAACATCTCAGCAGGGAGTTCATCACTGTCTCACAGTGAAAGCCTGATATGAAAGATTCATGCACTCACCCTCACCAACAGTAAGGGGTGATGGTACCATTTTCTTTATCATGATGTCTTAGCTTTCAAAGACACATTCTGTCAGTTTAACAGTTTGGAAAGATTTGTCTGAATTTGTTAGTTAGTGATAGGAATGTGCATTAAATATGCTAGGATTGTCATATGATGGTGACAAAAATTCTTCTCCCCACTCTATCCCTTTCTTCTTGCTCTCTCACACACATTAATTCATTGAATAGATAATAATAATAGTCTATTAAACAGATAATAAAGATACATACATTCAAGACTCCCTGGCTATTGATCTGCTCTCTGAATGAATGCACGTGAATAAACTAATACACCTATAGTATTATCAATTCGATTCATAAAAATATAGAAGGAAATGCTGTAGAGGAATGCATGAATGGTATGCCAAGAATCTGTGATATAATTAAATGACTCAAATTAAATCAATGTCTCCCTATGAAGACCTTTATCTAGTAAATGTTGCTGTAACAGAATGCATCAGTTTCAGAATGTACAGGTTTCAGAACTTTTCAATGTTCTTTAAAATCTTTCCTCTGCCTCTTATTGCCTAAAGATAATTTGAAGGCAATGGAGTGTGGTGGTGACAGTGATGTATAGTGGTTTGAGGATACTGTGAAAAGAAATGTTACAATAAAAGTTCTGTTGGATTCTCTTGGATTAAGCTGTCTTTTGTATCTGTCAAGAGCAACACTGCTTTAGAAAAGTGTTTTTGTCCTTTCTGGGCCATGCAGAAATACAAAATGTGAAATGCTAGACCTGAATTAATGAAAGCTCTTTCCATTTTCTTCAGTATTTCAGGCTTTTATGGATTATCTTTTCAGAGTTACACTACTGATAAAGCTAACGTCATAAAAATCTTTCATTTAGGTGACTTTGATCAAGTTTCAATGCTTGAATATAACAAAATGAATGCAAACTGATACTTCATGAGATCAACAATAAAATCCTTCTGTTACTGTCAAATAAAGATGTGGGAAGTCTTCTGATATGAAGGTGGAATGTTTTGTCATTTTACAGCAGTATTGGATGTGACAGCAGATATAAAAGACAGAACTTCCTCTGCTTCCACAGTAAGTCCAAAAAACTGCAGCACAGGAAAAGATTTTTGGTTAGAATGAAAGCACTTCCACAGCAGAGCTGTATCTTTGTTATTTCTGAAGGATGAATGATTTCACAGTACTCTAACATTTTAAATAATCCCAGCATGAGTTGAGTTTGCATATGCAAAATGAAATGTTACACAGTATGATCGTTCCTTTCTATTATATTTCATACCTTGATTTTGCTATTGCAAAACATTTTTTTATGTCATTAAATAATTGCAAGATGAGACTTTAGTATTTTACAGAGTTATGTTTGATTAAATAATTTCAACAGGAACCTTATATTAAAAGGGTGTGGACAATTAAAATTCTCAAACACTGCCGTATCAGTAGAGTGATTCCGCTTTGATTTCCCTCATTTACATTTTTAACATGAAGGGTTGTAGCCACTCTGTGTAGGCAGGGTTGTTTATACGGTATTTTAGAATGCTTCTCATTTTAAATAAACGGATGTATTTTTACCAATAAGGCTAATCACTCGTGCACGCTAATCACCAAGAAGGCTAATCACAAATTTGCAATTAAGCTAGCCAGTCACAATCATAATTTTTAAATGATTAGTATGAGGAAATTGCTCTTGGAAGTTTATATATAGGTTTTTGCTGTGAACAACATATTTTCATGATTGTTAGTGCATTCATTATACTCATGCTTGCACAGCGTAGTGATCCACCTAACAAAGAGATGTTTTTACTGATGTAGACAAACCATAAATGACCTCTGAGAAGCCAGGTCTGAGTTCTGATAACAGTTTGACCGTGGCAACAGGAAACTTGGAAAGGGCTCGATCGACACTTGAGTATTTGCATTGTTTGTTTTGCATTTGTTTGCATTACTTCATTCCTAAGCAACTCACCCTTTGTGCATATGAGCAAAACATTGATAAATTACGTATTTTATATGGATGGGCAGCCTTTTCACTAAGACTTCTTAGCCTCTCCTGTTTCTCAGACCTTCTCAGGATCAGAGTTAAGGCTATTAGTTCATCATAGATAGTAATATCCAATTACATTTACTTGCTGATAAAGTTTATCAAGTATTTTGGGTCAGCCCTTAGCATTAGCCCCTAAAGTCCTCAATTATGTAATGAAAAAGACATGGAAAAAATCTGACTCTACATAAAGTTTCAGTGTCTGGAAGAGAAACAGCAAATCTGATGAGGAAATTATCTTTGAAATGAGGAATCATGATGCACTGACTGAAGACCAATACRACACCTATTACAAGGAGCAGGTAAAATATTCCTGTCTTTATTTAGCTTAGGACAATTTGTTAAAACAGAAAGGGAAAGTCAGCATGGCAAGCTTGTCTCTAGGAGATTTTTAGAATTTCATATTTACATATTTAAATTAAATGTGTTAGTTATAATAAAATTATATATTTACACAGTTAAATTTAACTATTTTTCATTTAAAAATTTGCTAAGTGATCTTATAAGACAGTTCTAAAATAGCATGTCTTTCTTCTTTAAGCAATAAAAATGAAAATTATTCTAATGTAGATAAGAATATATAAAAGAATGAAACGGTGTAATTCATAGATGTTGATATATATTTATATGACATATTTTGATTGTAAGAAGTCATTAGCATTTGTTAACTTATCAAGGCTTCTGATCACATATGATTTTCACAATTTCATTTTCAATATTTAAAACAAAAGCTGTTCTGTTTTGTAGCCTGTTATGCAATTTTGATTCCTACTGCTGTTTCTCTTACCTTCCCTGACTTATTTTAAATCCTTCTTTTTCCATGAAATGGCTGATTCAGATTATGTAATGCTTATACCTGTCAGATATAGTACTTAAAACTTTTCATTTGAACTGTTTTATGACACTGTGTGTCCTCAGAGTGCACCAGGGAGTTCAGTTGTAATACAGTATTTAACACCATAAGGAATTACAAATTGTCTTTGGGTTTACATATCCCTATCAGTTGCAGGTCCAGGCAAAATGCTTTTAAATGTTGAAAAGTGTCTAGCAATATGAATTGAGCATATTTAGTAATATCTTTTTCAGATCAAAACTTTATTTTCCTCTATTTTCTTCAAACTAATATACCTATAGGTATCTTTTAAAGTCTTACCACACAAAGCATGTTAAATAAACACATATCTGTGGTTTACTTAAAGATATTTTAACATTTCTCTGCCAATGTAAAAAGGCACTTAATTATGAGCAAAATTCTATAAAAATATGAATGAAACTCCATGGAAGTCAACGAAAAATAGTCTTATATGGACTTTGGCATATTTTAGAACATGCTTATATGCCATAAATTTTCAGATCATAGTTATAGGAACAAACAACATACCCTCATTTGTCTTTTTAATATATCCTCTTAAAGATAGAGAAAAATAAGTAAGAGCTTCCAAAATGAAGGCACAAGCCCATTAGTAATGAGGTAAAAAACATATATATGTGTGCGCATGTTCTGCCTTTTAATATTTATTCCAAGACCAGATTCATTGCTCATGACATAACTAATCTGCAAGTGTGGTCTGCAGGTAGCTTGTCTCCAACCACTCTTTCGGTGAGGAGCAAAAGCATTGGTGGGGACAGAACTGAGGACAAGGCTGCAACATAGATCCAGAGTCCACTCAGGAGACAGTTTTTGGAGAGAAAAACACCCTAAAGTGCAGGCCTGAGGTCCCTCCAGGAAAGAAGACCAGTGACAGGGATGAAGRTAGGTTTACCTACAGCATCGCTCAGGAAAGGACTTAAGGTTGAGGTCTGAGCTGAAATGGAGCCTGGGCAAGAGCCCCAAGAGAGCCTGCTCAGAGCAATAAAAGCCTGTTGGTGTGCTCAGAGCCCTGACAGCTTAAGATGACCATATGTGAGACACACAGACAGACATTGGGAATATATTCAAGATATGTGGCTGTACCTCAAATCTCTAATTGACATTTGGCTATTTCTGTTAATGCTTCAGAGGTGCTAAGTCAGTTATTTACAGAATGAAATCTGGATGCAATCCAATTATATAAAGAGAATCATATGATCCTGATGGGCTGATATTCTTGTTCCAGAACAGGACCAATGCACAGACAAAAGGCATGGGAGTCAATTTTTTTTTCTGATATAAACCTCAACTCTAGTGCCTGGAATATTTTAAACTAGTGTGATACTTTGGCCCCAGCAMAGCTATTTCAACACAGACCATCTGAACACTTGGTCCAATAGGTTAATTATGTTTCATAAGCATTATCATTCATCTCTTCTAGCGTACTGAWCATCTTTAATTAATGTCCAAAAAGGGAATAGTTGAAATATCTAAGTTGTACGATAATTAGTTTGCCTTACCACAACCAGTAATTCTTAAAAGGTTAACTATCCTGCTCCACATATTATGTTTATGAAACATTCACCTTTTTCTGCTACATTCACTGCATGAAAATGTTTTTAACAGTAGTCAAGAACAGAAAGTGTAGAAACACAGCTTATACATGAAGTGTATTGCTCTTTCAACTGTGCAAGCCAGTAGTAATATTTGAATTGCTGAACAGATTTTTCCCAGCATTGCTATCTGTCCATTTTCAGAGAGCAGGCTATTCCCCAGTGGGAAATAATACATAGGACTTTCTTATTTTCATATACCATTAAATATTAGAATGCAATGGAATAGTTTTAGGTACTCAGAATACAGTAATACTATGGTATTGTTGACCTATAATTATAAACATATTTCCTAGGAATAAGGTTTGCTTTGCATCCTTTGGACAAAGGAATCTGACTTGAGAAACAATCACCTTTTTTTCCTGCTCATGTAGAGGAAACATTTGGATTCAGTAGGGAAGGGTAAAGAGAGGAGTCAGGAGACTCAAGTTATTTGACACCAGCCACTGAGCCTTGGAGAAGGAGCTTGTTAACATGTAAATAAGAAGCCAGTGCAGTTCAGTGATGTTGCTGGCCTTGCAAGAGAGCTACTGATATAAGGCAGTTCTTAATGCTTCTTTATTGAAAAGCTGGTCACAGCGTGGCTTCATGAAAGTAAAGGTGGCAGGACTGAGCCCACAAACTAAGGCTGAAGCTTTAGCGGAAGCTTCCTAGTGACAATGTCCTTTGATCATTAGCGTTGCCTGTGCAGTGCTTCGGAGCCTGCTTCTGCAACACCTGGCAGTACGCCATCAACAGGAAACATGACAAAAGCCTATTGCTTACAAACTAAAGACTGCTTAACACTCCTGCCTGTTCAAACTAACTTTTCTTTAACCATAACTAATTCATATTGAACTTGCATCATGTAAAGTATGCATTTCATTTTGTTTCCATTTCACTTTGCTAAAAATACATCAAGGAAGATTTATCAGGTCTACTTGTTACATGAACATTGAATTGTTTTAAATTCAAATACATTAGCAAATTCAATCCTAAATCCATCATTTTATTTGACAGCAAACTTTATTCAAAGCCAAATTTGTCCAAACAGAYGCTAATCATATTCTTTTACGCAGAATTTTAAGTTCTCATTCTAAAAAGGATTTGGGTGCCTCTGCCTCCTTGAATTTCAATTGTATTCGGAAATGTAGAGCTTCAGATTGGTAACTGTGCTATTTTCTTTGTCTGTGTTGATTCCTTTAAGTAATACCTGCATTTCAACACTTTCCTAAATTTGGGCTATCTTCTACTGAGGAATTAATTAGTTTRCTATTCTAAGCAAGCTTATTATTTTAATAAAATAATAAGTATATATTCTACTTGTATGACTGTATCTTTATAGATCAATATTCTTTTTTTTTCTTGATTATGCAAGAACTAAAAGTGCAGGATACTATCAGTATAAAAAAATAAGGAGATACAGAAATGGAGAGGCCTCTGWGTGTGATAGGTATTGTATCATACAATTTCTTTCACAAGTGTTACAAGCTCTGCCTCGGAAGTAATTTTGAATTCTGTTATTCTTCTCTATGTCCTTCTGATTTGATTAAACCAGCAGGAACATGCTGCTTTACTTTTCAGAGTTTTCCTTCTAATATCCAAGCAGAAGTTATTCATGACCGGTTCACCTGCTCTTATGCCAACATGGCTTCTTTCTGCCTGGGGTTTGCCTCCCCTCTTACCGTGCCTGACTGTACTCGTACACAACAATAAAGGCTCCGTGTCTCGTGCTGGCACGGCCACCCACTCTCCTCTCGTTATATAAACTCTTCCTTTTTCTGATCCTCCGAGAACTAATTTCCAGTTTCAGTAAGAGTTAATYGTTCTCCAACATGGTTGATCAAAACTCCCTGCAGTATTCAAAGTTATGTCCATCGGGGTTTAATACAATAGAATTGACATTTCCCTCTCTCTGCTGAATTTGGCTCAAATAATACAACTTCTGGTCATATTCCCTTTTATAATGGCTGCAAATTATTATTTTTCTTCAAAAAATGGACTCAACATTCATTGTTGTTATCTATAAAGAGACTGCACTTCATAAAAGGTCCAATACTTCATAGTTTATTATGAGAAGAAAACCTGAACCTTGCAAGGGAATCTAAACTCCAAAGTTTCAGCATTAAAAAGAAGGCTTCAGCATTTAAAATACTGAGTGTCTGAAGAGGATCTATTGTAAACCATGGGATATGAACAGGTTAAAATTACATTTCAGATTCCATTTTTATTCCCATTTTCAGYTTATGTGTCACTAGTGCAGATCCAAACTTTTGATTAGATCTGAGTGACTGCAGATTTTTTTTTTTTTTTTTAAGACTTGGGACTAACCTCTGACATTTGATTCCACCAGTATTTGCGGCCTTGTTCATGAGAAAGATTATGAGAATGTTCATGGCTTTCATGACCCAGCATGAATCTCCCATAGACTAAACAGTTGTGGATGATAAATAAAATAAGTCTTAAAAAAAAAYGCAGTCTGTTTTCTTGGGATTTCAGCAAGATAACTGGTAGCAAAACCTTATAAATTCATTATTTACTGAGTTTTGTACATTCTATAGATATAGATACAGTACAATGTCAAAGAACTAGTACAGCATATTTGTATCTTAGTTCCTTGCTTGTTTCCAAACAGATTTAAGAGAGTCAGTATAGTGGACACTTTTGCATCTGGAAATGTCTTCCAAATTACCAGTCTGACCATGTACTTTATGATTCTTCCTTTTAATGAAGTCAAAAATTATAGGCAAGAGATTGGCACTTCTTGCTACGCAATGGCATCAAGGAAGACTTATTGTACAAATTTCCTGAGGGAAGTATAATTTTAATTAATTAGCAAATGATATTTTTTAAGTCAGGTTATTTGCAGCCTGAAGGTGAGAGGAACTTATTGTAGAATCTAAGTGCATTAAACATTCATTCATTTACTGTGACATAAAATTCTGGTGAGTTTGGAAGTATTATTAATCTCATTTCAGAGTAGGGAACAAGGCACAATTGTCCTTGTCCAACAAAATACATAAGGCATTTCAAAGAGACATCTAAGCCCACTTGGCATTACCTACCTGTTAAAAGTTACATACATTAAAGAATTTGCTTGGCTGTAGCCTGAATTAAAAGAATTTGCTCACATAGACAAGGCTCCAACTTTAAGACACTTGATCCAAGTTCCTGAGCCAGATGCACATTTCTTTGGTTGAAGAGGAAAAGACAGAGGAAGAGCTGTTGAAAAGAGTTTCTGCTGTATGCTTCTACACAAAAACTAGAAGTTTAAGAAATATGTTGGAGGAAATACAATCCCCCACCAAGATATTGACAGTAACTGCAAAACAGGAATATCAAGGTATAAAYATAATATAAAAGACAGAATAGGTCATGCTATCAGAGAAGGAATGATATATATTAAAGAAAGCTTGCAGGTGTTTTTATATTGTGTATAATATATATTACATAATACTTTTTATATTATATCACTCATATATTATAACATGATAGCATAATAATCATGTTAACAAATATCACAGAATCCCTCTGGATTGAAATACAAGGATTAAAGAGGAAAAGGACAGTATTATTTGGCTAATATGACAATATTTAAAAGTGATTCTAGAATACATGTAGGGAATTAGGGAAAGCTAAGTTAGATGCTAATATTGGCAAATTAGTGACAATTGTTGTAAGGAATAGAAGTTGTTATGAAGAACAGAAGATACAATCAAAATACGACCACCTAGATAAAYATGTGGGAAAACAAACCCGGGCTTTGTAAAGGGAAGCCTTGCCTCGCAGCCTGCGGAGGCAAGTGCTCTGAGGCAGGTGCTGAGTGAGCACGCAGGGGTCTGGTGGTGGCTTCTACTGAGGTCCCAGCAAACACTCYGCAGCATCCCTCACCAACAGGATCTAAAGAGATTAAGCTGCCATGGGAAAGGAAAGAAAGTCCTGATGTGAAAAAAATAATGAGAAACGAAGGATTGGAATAAGTAGTATTTTTTCACAGTGGAAGGCAGATAGCAGCAGAGCGTAGTTTTGCTCAGGGCAGTACTATTCAGTATTTTCATAAATGACCTGGAAAGGAAGAGAGTAGTGAGATGACAGAGTTTGAAAAGATAACGGCCAGCTGTGAAAAAAGGCAGAAGGGCTTTATGATACTGACAACACAATACAATGAAACAGCAGATGAAAATCAATGTAGGTAAATGTAAAGTGATGCATGTGAGGAAAAAAAAAAATCTACTTTAGCCTTTCACTGTGAGATCCTCAGCAGATTATAACCACTGAGTTAGGAGCTCTTGGCATCGTGAATAGACAGCCAGATGAAAAAGCTGTATTAGTGTYTAGCAGCAGTCAAAAAGCAAAACAAACACGAGAAATTATTAGAATACRGAGAAAGACCAAAAGAGAGAACATTATTAGAATACCATACTGATCAGTGTTCCAATTGCACCTGAAAGGCTGTGCAGCCCTAGCAATGAGAAGAGTCAGAAATACAATCAAAGGTATGGAGTATCTGCAGTGCAACAACAACAGACCCAGATTCTTTTCTGGGAAAGAGGGAAGGGAAGGGAAGGGAAGGGAAGGGAAGGGAAGGGAA
>NW_028185406.1:1565801-1717149 GCF_003343005.1 Rhea americana | reverse complement strand
AAGGGAAGGGAAGGGAAGGGAAGGGAAGGGAAGGGAAGGGTGTAAGAGAGTTCTATAAATCTTCAATAGCATGAAAAATGACTTTTTCTCATATTTTTCTCATCTAGAAATTCAGATGAATCAAATGAAACTAATAAGCAAGAATTTCAACCCAAAAAGCAGAGATATTTCTGCAGAGTTTTGGAACTYCTAGCCTCAAAGGTCTGTGGACATTAAAAGCCTTTATTTGATTCAGAAATTCCTGGGCAAATTTGTAGAGAATAGTATATTCAGTAGGATTAAATACAAAGACACTGATTCTAATCAGGAAGTCACTGAAACAAAGCTTGTTGGAGGCCAAGAAAGTGTTCTGGGAAAGTATTAATATACACTTGCTCTATCTCTATATTTTTCATTGCTGTCTAACTGATAGCAAAGAAGTTTAGTCAATTTAGACTACTGTTTCCATGTGAACATTTTCATCATGAGAGAAATATCTATAGATTTAAAAATGTAAGTATATTCAGTTAAACTGGGAATACCTTTTCCTTTTTATGTGATAACTTTTGCTGTTTTCAGTCTCTACTAACACATTCACTGATATTTTATGAACAAACACTAATGCTATACATTTCCATTCTCTGTAAACAGCATTTACACGGTTACGAGTATCAATGTATTGAAACGACATACTCTATCAGAGATATAAAAGTAGAGAGGAAGAAGTAGTTTAACAAAGTCATTTCAGTCAGCAATTCAGTCCTTAGTTTTGGCTTCAATGTATTTTTTTCTTCATATTCATAAGATTTAAATCTAGATCATCATTAATAACTATTTTCTGAATTGAAACAAACACACAAACAAAATCACTGTATTTTACTTAAATTCACTTGGTATAATAGCATTATTTTCCTTCTTAATTTAACCATTATATAGAAAAATGATAAGTACAACAATTCATTATATTGAGGAAGACAMAAATGAAATAGCTGCATAGGTCATCAGACTATTCTCACAGCTAGACATTTTTGCAAGATARAAGAATTTTTAGAGAAAGTATATTCCCTGGATTGGATAAATTCATTTGATGTACRCTATATTCTAGTCTATATTTCTTCTAACAAGTACTTTGTTTCCAAATCTGCTTAAAGAACAATTCAGTTCAGAAATGACCTCAGAAATGACCATGCAATATATTCTGTCTTCTCTCAATTATTCTGATACCRCTCAAGGGCATTAAACTTTCATCTCCATATTTTGCTCAGTATACTGTGATGCTCTGCAGCAATAAACAGAACAGCAAAATCTGTAGTGAAGAAATGCACAYTGTACACATAGTAACTACAGAGATGTAACATCAATATTTCATGTTAATGTCACATCACTTTCTTTACTTTGCTCTGTAAACTCTACAATATCTCCAGCTGCATTCTTCCATTTTATTTATGCCTTTAATTATGTAGACTACAATTGTTTTTCTTGTCTGATAATTTTAGGTTCAACAAGCTCTTCCAGGAACCGTATCAATATTCACATGTGACACTTRACTTCATTTAGGCTGGAGCTTGTCTATTCCTGCAGCAGCATGTTTTTCGTGTCAGCATTCAAATTCATTTGGTTCCCTGTACAATTTATATAAAAGGTGATAATTGAATATATTTTCTATCATAACCCTAGGTCACCTGTAAAGAGATTGGAAAATTACTCTCAGCATCAATTTAACAACTCCAGGAAAGTGAGGGAAAAAATAATGATAATTAAAACAATAAGGTTAATGGCATGGAAGAGCATTTTTTTTCTCCACAGCAGGTAGCACATCTGGAATTCTCTATACTCCCACTTCCCTTCCATCAAGTCACGAAAAGATTTCGCATCTTTAAAGAGAAGAACAAATAGAAACAATATTGAACAAGTTTTCTGTTACATAAATAAAATGTGAAAGTAGCTTAGCTTCTGGTTTTATCATGGGCTTATAAAAACAATATTTCAAAATTCAAAAATGTGCTTAAAATGTATATGCAGTGAACACTGTAACTTCTTTCCTTGTGGCTTCTTTTTTTGTTGTCCGGTTCCAATTCTCACGGGTATTTTAGTCCTGTGTCCTTTCTCATTGAAAATGACCGTGATTTCCCTCTCCAGTGTATCCATTTTTTTATTGTTTATATAATCAGGCAAGACAGGTCTACTAGTATGTTCTAATACAGATTTAGCATTGTTTTGGTGCAAAGTTCATTTTTGACAGCACTTGTGCTTACTAAAGCAAGTACACACTTGTATGAATAAACAGATATTCCTTTCTGCTGGAAAARATCTCTGGCATGTTTTGAAATCATATGCGAAGCTATTTACATTTCYATTGAAATATTACAATATCCATGTCCTTTTTGTTAGCTTCCAAATCTGTTGCTGACATTATCGTTTGATACTTGACACCAGAATTCCTCAGGTATGCTTCCTTCAACATATTTCTTTTTGTCACCTTGTGATAGCAGAGGGTATTCTTTTACATGATTCCCCCTTCCTCCAGTAAACTTGAATTAGTAAATGTCAGACACTGGAATAAATTTACATTATATTTATATACTCTATCATCTTACTCAAGGTCATTGAGATACGAAAAGAATGTTATCGTAGTGTCTGTTTCCTTACTTCAGGCGGTTACCACTGGAACCTAAGTGTATCTTTCTGTCTGCTTCTAGAGGGCAAGATAAACATAAATGTGGTTCAAAAAAATTGATTTAGTGTTGACAAGAATTACAGCTAGGTCTTCAGTTCCTATTCGCTCCTCTGGTTTCCTCCAGGGGAAAACTTCTGGTTGCCTTTTATTCAGGTTTCCATCAGCTCTCATTTTCTTTTCAAAAATAACTCATTTTCTTTTTGAAATTTCTGCTTGTCACTTTGCTGCTGGTCGCAATAACCCTTTATGAAGAGAAAAGCAGATGTGATTAAAATGTCCCTTAGTGGGCTCGATGAAGACATGGTAATGGCAGCAATTTCCATGTAATTTTAGTAAAATACTTCAGCACTTACTGAACATCTAAGTAGCTCTTAACTACTGTAAGTTTTAATCCACCTTGTCTAATTGTACACATTCCTATTAAGGAATGTTCTTAACAGTTTTTACAAAAAGAAAATGTTATAGAAATAAATGATGGAAGCTATGCAATACCTTTATGAAAATTAGAGTACATTCTGCTAAACCATGTATTTGTGAATGTGTGTGTGAGGTTATTATAATCCTTAAAGATATTATTTTCAAAAAGGAAATTTTAAGCTTTCATAGAAAATTAAGCAAAAAATTAATTCAGAACTTGTGCTAAAATAAATCTGATTAATTTGTTTGAACCAGGCACACAACACATATAGCTGCTTTACATTTGGCAAAGTCATCTAATGTCAACATTTTCCATAAGCTATTTGTATATAGCTCTGAAACATCTGGAAAAAATAAAATATTACTATTTATTTTAAAAATTTTACTTCTTTACTTACTTTACAGACTATATTTTTATTAAGCTGTTATTTTTATTAAGCACCTACAATGAGAACTGACCTGTCACAGTCTTGAAACAAATGACAGCGGAGAATAGGAAGAGTAGTAGTTCAACAGTTTAACTCCTTCATGTTGAAAGCTTTTGCTGTTGTACTGGTCCAGGTTTTCTTCAAATGCATTCAACTGCAGGCTTTCCATTGACTTTTGTAGGAGCTAGATAAGAATTTCCAAGGGCAAAAGCTATTAAGTGTAACGTCTGTTATTAATGTGTTTATGTCTCCCTTACTATATTTATTATAAG
Source organism: Rhea americana (assembly GCF_003343005.1). Lineage (NCBI taxonomy): Eukaryota > Metazoa > Chordata > Aves > Rheiformes > Rheidae > Rhea > Rhea americana. The sequence goes on along the minus strand of NW_028185406.1, from coordinate 1,713,376 downwards.
CACATTAATGAAAGTGCCATGAATTTTAAGGTTGATTTATAAGAATGGGGTGCTGTTTACAGCTAGATTATTGCACACTGGAAATATTTTATATAACTAAACTATATGCATTTGCAATTTATTAAGATGTTTGTATCACTCCAGGGAGTAGTCTCTATTAAGAAGATCAATGACCTGCAGGTTTACAGTGGTTTCTTCTGAACCTCAGAAYTGAGGAGAAAAGGTTGTTCAAATTTTTATTGAGAATCAATTTTTATACAAGAAATTTACAGAATAATACAAATACACTGATAAACTATAGCATAATCAGTTTAGAGATAATGAAATGGAATTTAATAATATTAACCTAAATGGAGATAAAACACGCAGGGCCCAGATCAATCTCCTTGTAGGCRTCGTCTCTTCTCCATATTCCACAAAGGAAGTTAAAACCTCCTGTGAGTACATGGCATTTCTCAGGGCTTCAAAATTTCCTGAAAGTGTCTGGATATGAGTTTGCTCACTGAAGTTTCCTTGTGAGAGTTAGGAGCATTCTTGTCTGTTTGGTCATATAATCCACTCCTCAGTCCAGAGTGATTTTAACTGTAATKGTTGTATGTAGTTCATTCATCCACATGTGAAAAATAAACATTTTAGGTCTTTTGTACATTTTTGTGCCATTTGCTTAATGTTAAGTCAATGAAAGTTGAGCACAAGCCTAGGTCCTTAAACAAACCAGGACAATATTACCCCAAGTACACACACACACACACACACACATACACACACACACACACATATATATGTATGTATATATATGTGTGTATATAGAGATATGTTTGTAGTATATATAGAACAAACTTGTTAGCAAATACAGGGAAGTTTAAAGCGAAAATAAAGCTATATGATGCAAACATGTACTACCATTAGACACCCMAAGGAACACAGATTTCCAAGTTAAAGGTGCTGAAAGAAAAAAAAATGAACTGTTTCTAGAAGTCTCCATCTGAGGGTATTGAGGTTCTCCTTTGACCTTCACCGTTACCTGGTGTCACAGTGGGGTGGAAGTGTCCATTATACTTTATGGTGCTTTGAAGAGTCCCACAATGACCTTGCTCATGATTAGTCCAGACACAAAAACATTTATTATCCCACAACTACTTGACTTTATGATGTTCTCTCATGCTACAGGGTAATTCATTATCCAACAGGTATTAGATTGTCTAAATACATGCAAGATTTCACTTGCTTTCTGGTGTAAAAAAATTCTAATGCCATTTTGATTTATTTCAAAGTTTCTTTTCCCCTCTAGTTCACTGGTAAAATTTCAGTGTTAAGGGGCACGAAGGGCAGAGAAAAACTCTGCTAGCCACAGAAGCATATAAGAGGGAGGGACAGAGGAAAAAAAGAGACTTTCCCTTTGCCTTCCCTCGGTACTGTCACTATTTCCCAGCAGAAAAGGAGCAACGAAACTGGGGCAGCAGTAAGTGTTTACATGGTGGGAGGCAASTTTGGGAGACAGAAGTCTCAATGCAAAACACTGAGTTTTGGTGAAACAAAAAAAGGGAGGGGGGGAAGGGAAAGAGAAAGAAAAAGCAGTGAGAAAAACTGTGAATTCTTTTACCATATATTAGAAAATTCACACCATTTCTCATCCTCACTTGAATTAATGTCTCCCTACTACATCTCAAGATTGTCTAGCTTTCCTAATAGAAAAGTCTTTGCAATGTAAATTAAACTTCCACTGAACAAGATCAGTGTCACCTACTGCCATCTGCTATTCTGCTTTCTCCTYCTGAATGTAAATGTTCATAATATTCTAGGTTCTTCTGAATCTTTATTAATGCTCATCCCTACCAGATGTCTTCTGACCTCTCATAAAAAGTATACTCATGTCATAATTAAGATGTGAATGATAGAAAACAGCCTACTAACAGCCACTGCATTTCCAGGAGTGAATCTAGGAAGTGTACACTTCAGCAGACTCTAATTTAAATTCTGGTAAAAGCAGAGAGCTTTGAATTAGAACTTTTCTTGACACTGTTGTTGCACAAAGGATGTTGCAGCAGGTTCACACTCACACAAGGATTTATTAGTGGGCTCCAGAGCTGATGGCATATATCAGCTCTAACAGTGAAAGTTACCTTTTTATTTTTTTTTTTTTTTTTGGGAGATGGGGGAAAGAGGGAAAGAGGAGGGAGAAGGGAGAAGGGGAAAATCTCCCCAGGGGCCTTCTGAGAAGAGAGGTGATGGGGAGGAGGGGTCTCCAGACAAGCATCTTCCTTTAGGCTTCCGCTCCAGCTCGACCGGTTTCCCCCCACATAATACTTCTCCCATGGTAACTAAACAGTTTTCTTTGAGACCCACTCAAACTCCCAGCTGGTTGGGCCTCTGCGATGCCGTTAGCACCGACTGGAGTGTGTTTTGACCAACAGTAGGTGCAACAGGCTGGTTAGCTCTTACACTCTGTGCGTGCCAATTATTGGGTCCCCAATAAGCTGAGTGCTCCAACCAAAGGACAGGAAAGGGGTGGGAGAGAAGGGACGAGTCTCGCACCACTGGCAATCACTTTCCAGTCAGACTGACGGGGTTCACAGGTGCAAGGCCATGAGAGCAACAGCAAAACAATAGTGTGGCAACTATGAGGGGAAAATACTGTCACAGAGGCTCTGAGCAAACTGCCACGGCAGCTTGGGTGACAGGGCGCAGAGCTGCAAGTGACAGGAAGGCCACTGAGTCACAGACAGAAGGCCCTTAGCAATATATAAAAGGTTGTGCTACACCTTTGACTGAAGCTGTTGGGATAAACTGTATTTTTGTTCCAGGGAAGGGAAAATTGGCAGCTGAAAATTGATCTGACGAAAAAGGCTAGGTAAGTTTTGAGCTAATAAAAGTACTTTTCACAGATACTGCTTATTTGCATAAAATACCTATCTTTGTCTTCCAAAGCAAGATCTAAAAAAACTTTAATAATATTAAAAGATAGCCACAAAGATCTATATTTTAAGAAAAAGACACCCTCAAACAACACATTCACAATCATCACAGCAAGAAAAAGAGGTCCTAATAAATGCAGTGATTCCCAGTTTTCACTAGACACATGATGAGACATTGTTGAATTTGCTTGTGTACTGTAAATCTGGATTTCCAATTAAATACATATTTTCATAAAAGATGTCCTGTTTCCCCAGATTAATTTACCGATCAGTACCACATGACACTCAAATACAATACAAAGCTGCAGAGGGCATGGCTAGGGCTTTTCAACTGTCATGACTCCTGGATACCTATATTCACTACTTTGAGGCTATGTCTACATCTAGATTATATCTGCTATGATGCAACTGCCTTCACTTGCATCAGAGATTCCTGATGCTTGATCCTGACAGCACATCAGAAACTACAAATTCATTTACAGGATCAGTAAGGAGGCGTTGTTATCCAGATCATATTGGAGACCCCCCTCCCCCCAAAAATATCCAACTAGATAAATTGATAAGGGAGGAATCAGTGAATAACTGATCTTGTGACCCAGAAAGTGTCTTTCTTGACACTTTTTTCTACATAATATAGTGATAACATAGATTAGATCAAAGTAGCTCCAAAGATCTCCATAAGCAGAAAGGCATATGAAGTGAGAGTCAAATGTCTGTGGTGGATGTTACAAAGCTCTGACTGGATGGATGAAATTAGTGATATATATCACCTAGGAACAAGTGACTAATGTGATGGGAAAGTAGAGAGAAAAAAAATGGAAAAGAGGACCTAAGATTATCAAGGAATTGCACTAGCGCATAAGGAATAGTATCAGAACCTCGTTTTCCCAGGTTCTGCAGTGGTGTATAAAATTGATCAAATCTCTTTCACTACTGGTTTTCCTCGTTCACAGTAAACATCAAGTTAATTTGATATGAGCTGTAGCTGCTGATAATGAAGTTATGCCATAGCTGAGCCAGTGTGTCACTCTATTTGCATTTTGAAGTGGTATGTCGTGCTGGGATATCTGTCTGTACTCACTATAGAGACCTCCTCTGAGAACCATCTGGAGGATGTACCAAAGCCACCCCTCAGCCAACAGGTCCAGATGGGGATGACTGTGGTCCTTAGTTACCAGGCAAGTGGGACCATCCACATCTTGAGAGTGTTTATCTGAACTTGAAACAGTCTATATTTCAAAATAAGCCACGCAACACTCTACAAAACATGCAGAGATCCCGGACATTTAGATAGATAGATTTGTATTTAAAGTGGTTCAATTTTCATTTTGTCTCAAAGTCCAACTTTTCTGCAGAGAATTTAAACAAAACTAACTATTTCTGTTAAGTTTACAAAGAGTTTTGTTGTTAAATTTAAAATAACATAAAAAAGCACAGAAGCATTGCTTAACAAGAAAAAAAACTTCTCTGAACTAAGTTGCAATAATATCTACATATATGCAAATTATTAATATATTTTCAAACTGTACTGCTTATCTGTCCAGTCTTTCATATTATCACTTTTATACCTTAACAATGTTAAAGTAAAGTAAGTAAGCTTCAATAACCAACTGTTAAACTAATTTCACTTGGTCACCTGTCATTGTCTAATCAGAAGTGCAACGCAATGTACCTGTCAAGTCAGACAATTGTCATGTCATGTTAGTCAAAAATGAACTGCTCTTTATTGGACTTTTCAATGTGTGCATTAAAGAAGCAACATAATACTTAAGCTCCTTAATATTTTTTAAACAAATAAATTTTCTAAAATGCAGCATTTMTGGAAAACTCTGTGAAATAAGTAAAATCTTATTTAAGTTTTAAAATCAAGAGGTTGATTCTAGAATTCTTTTTTAACAGTTTACATAAGTGGATAGTTATTTGTAGATCTAATTTCATAGTAGTCTCCAATCTACTGTAAAGTGACTGTAAGGTCTTTGCATGTAGGGAGACAGACTCACAGTTCCCAAGAAAACAGTGATCTTCTGAGCAGATAAATATTTTAAAAGTAGTTTAATCTCTTAGACCAGCGKCTCCCAGACCATGGTCTGCAAACAAGTGAGAGTCCAGAAGAGACCTCAGGGTAGGGAATCAGCTTCAGCAGAACACCTCTTACATTATGCCTGGGGGGTTTACAAAACTTTGCAAATACGAGGTCATAGTGGTCCACAGACAATTCTGAGAGTAGATCATGTTTTACTGCTCCAAAAAGACTATTCTAGACTTATCAACATCAAAAATATTCTCATCACTACCTTCCAATTTTAGACAATTTTATTTTTCATATTTAAAAGTCCATATTGCTGTTAAATTGTGCATGTGATTACTTTGTGACTGACAGTTACACTTTAAGCAGACTTTTTAACCATCTTTGAGCATTAAAATCTGGTCTGAGAAACAGGCAAATCTAGTAGCCAAAGGTAATTGCTAAATGAGATTACTGCTTTTAGAGGGGAAACAATATTGCTTCATAAGGCTGGAACCTAACTGTCATGTACTTTTTTAATAACAAGTTGTACTTATGATGCATCTAATTAACATTCTTCCTATTTTTTCACTACAGGCAAAACTCTAAAGACTTTTCATAGAAACAATCCCTTGCTACGGGCAAAACTCTTAATTCTAATTTTTATAGGAAATATGTTTTATCTTGCTTTCCTATATCTTTGAATTCTCAATAAAGRGTAGAATTTAATTGTATTTAATTAAGTGGACGCAGCTCAGCTCTACAAAGAACAAATCCTGGGGGGGGGGGTCTTACATAATTAAAGCTATGGAGGATATGACTGAATGATGAACAGTTGTTACRGTATGTGCTGTGAAAAGGAAGTGAAGGAATATGCTTTACATATTCCAGTAAACTGCACATGAACGGTTATATTAATGAAAATGAACAATCATTGGAGAATGACGGAGAATGGTCATAGCATGAGTGTGCAGGGCAGAAGGAGTAAGTAGTGAGTCAGCCCCGGATTACTCAGTTATTACAAGAAATGTTCAAATAATATTCCTTGTAGGTTAAGGATGTCCAGAAAGGTTGTTTCTTTACTCAAGGAGACTCATAGAGGATCTGGAAGATTTCAATAGGAAGCTAATACTGAATTTAGATTTACAGAAAAAAAAAAAAAAAAAAAAAAAAAAAAAAAAAAGTGAGACCCAGTCCAGATAACTGGACGGTCCATAGCTTAAAGTAGCATTGAGTCTAACCCCACAGAGATACCGTCTCTTTGGCAGTATTTGAGGCCAAGTTGATTCATCAGTACCCTTTAAAGAAGGTAGTGACATTTATGTCATATGCTCACTGTTTTTTTAGTATGAAAGTTATATTTTGATAATATAGGCACTAACTAAAGGAACTGTCCTGAAAAACAGAATTTCAGGGTAAGGTTTAAACTCTGCCTTACACTGATATGAACAAAATAAACCCATTTGACTAAGAATGACCATAAGCTTACAAAATGCTGTAAATCTAATTATGTAAATTGTGTAAATTCATGCCACTGCACGGTGAAAGTAGGATATCTAGTTTGCACTTTCTTCCCTCAGTTGAGCGCCCCAGCCCCTGTGAAAGCACAGTACCCATACCCATGCCTTACCTATAAACGGTACCTCACAAATCCCACTATAACCCATATCAAACAAACTCAAAAAAACATTTAAAGGGTAATTATATAAATCTATTTCTAAAGCATCTCACAAAGGATCTCACATTTCTTAGTGGACTTAGTTATAAGAGGTAGGGAACCGTTTTGTGAAAGGTTTGTCTCCCTTTGTTCTCAATAGCATAATTTCAAAATGGGTCAGTATCGAGAGTCTGAAGCACTTCTGAGCCCAGGTGTGCCTCAGCTGTATCACAGATCCTACAGAATTCCCTATATATCCTGTTTTCCACTGAGAGTAAACCTGGAGCTATGGCCCATTAAAGCTTGGATAAGATGCATGATTTGCTCCAAGCATGTTCCAAATTTAAACTTTGGAAGTGGACTAGCACAGCACTCACCTATAGATCAGTGTAATGCAACCACTGAGAGCGGTAGGAGAGAGCAGTCACACAAAAATGAAGCTGATTCTATGCATCAACCTCCAGCAACAGATGACTGTGAAAACTAGAGTGAGGGGAAAAAGATGATTACATAACASTAAATACTGATCTTCCAAAATAATTGGTAGCAAGAAATCACAAGAAGTCTCATTCAGTGAAATTACCACTATGCCAAAGTTAATTAATTATTGTGTACTCTGGATATCCCACTCCAATTTTAAACAGGGAGAAACACAAAAGGATACAACACTTCAAGCAGACATATCTTGTTATTTTATTATAATTTTGTGTGTGTGTGTATGGTGAATGTTTATGCAGAAGTGTTTACCAAAGGCCTCTATTGCATTCAGCACTTGTGAGCTATCACCTATAGAAGTTGACTGAGTCCAAAAGAAGTCTTCACCTATGCTCTTACAGAAATAGATCCATAAATACTGGATTGCACTCCCAGATTATAAATATTTGATTTATTGAAACTTTCTTTTAGAAACCCTAGATTCTTCTATCAATGGTCCTAATTTAGAGGGGGGGTTTTTTCCCCCCTGAAATTCATTTATTTTTACTCCTCTGGAGGACTGCAGCTGTGCAAGCCACAAAATACAAGTGATTGAAAAGCTGATTTTCAAGATCAAAAGCTGCCTATACTTGCTATACTGCTGGGTCTCCTGCCTGTGACTGATTTCAAAGGATGATCAAACAAATGAAAGGGGCAAAAGACAAACAAATCTGAACACACATACCCTACAGAGTGAATCTGTTACTTCAGTGGAGCATGAGAAAACTTTCATAATTATTCACTTGACTGAGAAAGCCTGAGCCATAAAAAGAATGAAGCTAGTAAGTCTGGAGAGAGACATAAATGGGAAAACTTGGAAGTGGAAAGTTTTGCTAGTGTTGTTAAAAAAGGTTGTGGTACAGCAACAAAAGTCAATTGAGCAATTTAGGCAGTGGAGACAGAATCACTGCATCATACTGGACACTTATTGAAAGTAACAAAAGAGCACAGATGTAAAGCCCTCTAAACCTGCCACTTTACCATTGGATTAAAAGGACAGATTGGTGGTTCCAAGTGAAAGGACAAATTCAAGTTTACTAGTCTGGAACATCGATTTAAAATCGATAAAAATGTGATTTTCTAGAGCGCTAAAAAAAAGGATGATCCTTTCACTGAGTCTGCAATTCAAATCTCATACTTTTGTAGAGAAAAACACATTGCCCCAAAAGAATGCCAACATGTTCTGTAATATCATCCTTCTCAATCTCATTTAATGAAAAGTTAACTTTATGTTCTGATGTGTAAAACCAATCTTACTCAAAATGTTGCTTGAACATTAAAAACAAGATGAAATTATAATAGGTTGGCTCAAGTTACTTTAAAATGGTTGGTGATGACTCAGATGCACAATGAAAATATTGGATATAAATAAAGAATGTACGCTACCTATAGGATTGCAACAGAGCCCCAGGAGTAATTAAAACCTTCGTGCCTCCAGAGGTTTTGCTGAAAACTGCAGGTCACTGTCATCAGTTTTGAAAGAAGGAGAAAAACTATATGAATTGCAAAAAAAAAAAAAATAATAAAAAAAATAAAAAAAGGAACAGTTACCTACTCCTATAGGATGAAAGAGTAGTAGATGAAGTGGCTTATTCCACAAAGACCATGGAGTGAGACCACCTGCGAAAGGTCTGGCAAAGAGTCAGGTCCAGCCTGGGCATCTAACCCATGCATCCAAGCCATGCCTCCAGCAGCTTCCCCTTGGTGACCCCTCTGTGTGGTTCTCAGGTCTTGTAGCATAGGTCCTTTATTAAACCCATCCTTTTTAACCCCTTGTGAACCTTGAGTATCTTCCTCTGCCCGCATCTAACCCTCTCTTGCCTGCTTTGCAGTCACAAATGACAAGTTCATGTGATTCCTCTAAACCTTCAGATTATGTGAAATYAAAAGGACAGATAAAAAGGACCAAACAACTACTAAATCTTCACTTAAAGTATCTTCACAAAAATTAGATGGAAATGTGACCACTGTTGTAAATTTAAGAGCAGTGCCTTCAGGAGAAGAAGATGAAAGGTACTCATTCACATATACTCCATCAGAACAGAACAGTCAAAAGTATAAAAAAGAGGCACAGTCAAACCAAAGCAAACCAGAGCTGGGCATACTCAAATCAGAGAAGATATTTCTCCAGTAAAAAGTATGGGAAAGCTGAAGCTTGGGAAACACAGATTGATTACTGCCCATGAATTTTAATGATTTTTGAGATAAAGTTGACTTTAATGGTATTTTGAGGGTTAAAAATATCTACAGGACCTAAATTGCACTTCCAGAATAATTTAAGAAATTAAAGCATCCGCAGGTGTATAAAGAAATATCTTATTTTGGAAAATGTAGCGGATATTGTCAGAGACTATTTTTTAGCCAAAAATAAGCTAGCATAAAATATACTGCAACAAAAGCACTTATAAACATGAGGTTCAAATCAGCCAAATGTTGCTAGCTGATTWTTATTTATTTTAAAAAAGTTTACAGTTAAGATTTCAGAAAACTGCAAAAAACTGGAAAGGCCATTTCAGCAAATTAGGGCAAGCTTGTAATTATGTGATTACAGAAGCAGAGGTTTTTCCATCTTTTATCCAGTGTGTAGAGCATAACTAATGCTATCTATATGCTTACTATCTGGACTGTGTTCAGAACAGGAAAGTAATGCCTACAGGAATGATACTAGATATTACAAACTCACATAGATGTATAGACATAGCACACAGGTGTCCATCCCACATGCAGGCACACTGCTTTACAGACATGACTCTTACACACCTCTTCCCTAGCTCAAACTCAGTAACCACAAGAGAAAAAAAAAACTCATGATGTAGAAGTGCAAGGACCTCAGCTGGAGCTTGATGATTGCATCCCATGAGCTCTTCCAGATGAGGCAGAGTAGCCTAAAATTTTTAATTTTATTTCATTTTTTAAAACTTTGAGCTAAAATTGTTTACTCTGTTTTGATTGGCAGAGAGGGATTTGGGTTCAACCTCTCACCCTCACACTCAAGTCTTCATTTTAAAAAAGTGTGATTTTTTTTTTCTAGAACAACCCTACTGACAAAAAGAACTGGCGTTCTAAAACTGAAGTCTAGCATGGAAATAGATTTTGCAGAGCAATGAAATGAGAAGCCTAGACGATGACGAATAATAATGTATGAATGGCAGAAACTCAATTAAACTCAATTCAAGTTTTCAATAAAGAAGAAATAGGTGATAGTAAAATTAGTGGAGAACAGATTAAATGTGATTACATATAAATATTATTGCACAACAGATAACTAACTTACCCACTGTATCAAAATAACGATATACAAAATTCAAAAGAAAAAGATAAAAAGAGTCAAATTTCTATACAATATATAGTAGCTCATAGAACTAATTGCCTAATGCTAATACAGAATACTGATGTATGCTCATGTCTCCTCTTCCCAACTTTTTCATGATGTTATTGATGTTTCTAGTTTTCCTGTATTAAGGCACCTGGACTACGTCTCCAATCCCCTGAATCTCTAGCTAATCAATTTTCAAAATTTAAAATTTGAAGTGAAAATTTAAAATACTATATTTATTTTTCAGTCTGAATTCTAGCTTTCTACAGAGAAATAGCTTAACAGAAAACTGAAGTGCTAATACTCAGGTATTCCTGATAAGTGAATTTTCTTTGTGCTCCAGATTATAAGAAAATAAAGAGGGAAGAAACAGTGTCTCATAGACACTTGCGGCAGTAAATAACTGCTGTGATACATATTATTGACCATGAACCATCACTCTATAGTTGTTTCTGCAGTGTTGGCTTATTCATTTACCCTATTAGCCTGAATATTTAAAGTGCTCCTTCAATAATGAAAGTTCTGGCTACAAAGCTCCCTGCTGAGAACACTTAGTTGAGACCATTAACATCTTATCTTTTAATTTAAAGAAAATTATCTTTTTAGCTTCTTCATTTCTTTCTTTTTTTTCCTTGATCAATGAGTTAAAAAGAAAACAAGCAAGCTTGAATCAAAGAGGCAATATATAATATTGGTCCTGAAAATGAACRTCAAATTATATGCAATATGCTCATTTTTATCCTGTTAATGAGGGGAAAAGGATTATTATTAATAATACAGTACATTTCAGATCAAAAGTATCTGCAAGTTTCTTTGCAATTAGCTTGTCTCTGTGTATCAGATTAACTTTCCTCATGAAAGTAAGACGTCATTAAAAAATTACACTTTGAAAAACTCTGCCAGTTCAAAAAGATGAGATGAAATTTATCTCAATATCAGGTAGTAGGAAGTAAGTTTTAAAAAATAATTATTTGGGCGTTCTAAAATAGAACCACATTTTTATTTTAAGATAATACAATATTCATGATTTTTTACAAGTCCTTGAATTTAGAAGGGTCATACACGGGGAAAAATACAGCAGATTTGAAATGCACATTAATAAACAATCCTAGACTGATTTGACAGTGACCTCCCTGACATAAAAGACCAAGTATTCTGTAAAAGTGGAAAAAAATGTGCTTCAAAATAAAACACATATTAAAGACAGTACCTTATATAAAACTGATCGGAATTTCTATCCAGTATCTCTGCTTCATTTCAGTCTTACAGCATCATTGCCTACGACTGTAATTTGTGGATTTAGGCGATGCATTTGCAGGGGGTCTTCAAAACACCAACTCARCTGTTAGATGGCTAATAACCTTCATATGAGAAAAAAAAAGTCTTGAGTAGTGACTTGACTACTCAGATATATAAATATCTGATGTAATCACCTTCAGAATAGAGTTCTGTCTTAAAATATTTTTTTAACCCTGACCTCCTTTAAATTTTCCCAGGGTATTCTAGAGCCTTACTCTACTGATTTCTAGAAAACTCCGTTTATTTTCCAGCCTAATTTTTTTCACTGCAAGTTGATGCTCATTTCTTGTTGTGTCTACAGTTTTTTTTTTTCAGTTTAAACATTTACCATAATGATATAGATGAAAGATAACTTGTTTAGCCTTTGCTTTGTTAGGCAAAGTCAATTTATTTTGTCTCCTCTCCATTCCTGTCAATCACTGTAATGATATTTTTGAATCTTAAGTGGCTGTAGTGTTCCAGCTTCAATTTATTTTCTTTGAACAAGATAACCAAACCACTTATGATATGTCAGGTGGGAACTAATCATTTCTTTATATAATGCTAGTTCTACATTCCTACCTTTAATGGAAATACTAGAACTGCAAAGGGTGCCAAACACTAACATCTTCAAAAATCTCCTCCTTTGATTTTATTATCCATTGAATAGGAATGATTAAAGCAGGGAAAGCCTCTTACATCAATATTGGTTTTCCATTTCTAAAATAATATTTATTTCCAATTTCCCATATAAGAAAAACAAACAAAACTAATTGAAACCACAATGATATAATGCAGTGCTTCAAAATCACTGTCTGCCAAATTTGTACGATCTTTTGAAGCAATCTGTGCTCTACAAAAGATGGSTCTAATCTTAGTAACGGCTTAGACACTTTGTTTTTCTAAGGCCCTTTTTCAATTGACTCGTTATGGTAGAAGACAGGTTTTCTTTACTAGGTAGAAGACAGTAAACACATCAAAACCCTGTCTATTTCTCATGCGTCAAACTGTTAAATGGGAGAGCTTCATTARTGGCAATAATATATGTCACATACACATGCACTCGTATATGTAAGTATGTATATTATTGACTGCATGCAGAAAGTAAGTGAAAGAAAAGAGGTGATGTTACATTTAGGAGTAGGCTGAACTTGCTTCCTAGCTACCGCCTAGGTAACTAGAAAATAAGCATGAAATCTACCCTCAAAAAATGTAAAATGAAGGTTCACTGCTGCTTTGCACTTGTCTAAAGACAGAAAGGAACAGTATCTTTAGACCACTCAATATTTGAACTAGAGCTGACTGGTAAACACCGCTTTCAGAAAACTATTTTTCCACAGAAAGATTTACATTTTACAGTGACAGTGCATTTATCTCACTGTCTGTGAGAAAAGGAAATCAGGTTTCTCTATTCCTCCCCCACTGTGCAAATCTGCAAAGGTTTCTGCAGACTTTCAAATGAAGGTTCTGCATCGAGTTGCTTTGTGTTCGTAAGGTTTAGAGGAAAACAGCTCTGACAGGAGGAAAAAGGGGAGGTGAAACATTTTGCCTCTGGTCTTTACACTCTCTCAGTACCTGTTGGAATGGAAGTGACAGGAGATTGCATCAACATCCATTATACCTTCCAGCAGAATGCTATTAATGAAAAAAAAATTAACCGATAATACTCCCAAGGGAGCACCCTGCAACACCCTCATACATTTTCATAACCTAGTTTACATACTGTATCTGCCAGCTCTTGTCGATATAAACCAYGGATGACTCATTTTATGTGGCAGTTTGTGATTCTATACACTTCTCAAAGACTCACAGTTTTAAAAAGTGTCATTCTAGCTTTGTATTCTCTGAAATGAGTGTCGTGGAATAAATCATCATTCTCTGCTTGTAGGATTAAGACTAATGAAAAAGATATAATTGCATGGAAATGTGTCCATATTTTACAAACAAATAATTAAGTAGTAATGTTTGTAAGGAGTCTACATGTACAGGTAGCCTTTATAAACTCCATGGCTAAAGCCAAATAAAATAGATTACAGGTAAGGTTAGTTTTATGCTAGGGCATTTGGGAATAATGCATAACAGAACCTATCTGTGGCCGAACAAATTTTATCTGTAGTATGGCACAAATTATTACAAATTTTAGCAATGTGTTTCCTTTAAAAATTATTAAAAGAAACTCATATAACTGGCAGAATGTTCAAACAAGTACAAGAATAACATCATGAGGTAACTTGCATAATATTATTGTTCATTACGTCTGGTACTAAACATCTGAATAATTAAGATCTAACCTCCTACCACATTTACAGAAAAAACAAAATGAATGGAATAATGAAGGAGCTACCCACTTTACATTTTGCTTCTTTAACAAAAAAGTTTTTAAAAAATCAGTAGTGGGCCATATTCACTCCTGAGGGAATGACATTCACATTAAAGGAATTACAATGACTAAATTTATCCCTCTTTTTCTCTCTTCAATCGATAAGTCGTCTTGGGCAGAATTCAGTGGGAAGCTAAGAAATGTCAGAGCACTGTCTCCCTACAAGGTTTCCAAAGTAAGGATTCAGAAAAATCAGCTGATTATAAGAAACTATTCAGATGCAAAAACTGCATACTCTTTAGGAACGCTGAATGACCATGCCAAAGCTGAATGGACCCATTAAATATATATTCTTTGGTGGTGATAGCACTAATTAAATGTTGTAAGCATAGTGATAACTTTTTATGTTGAAAAGCAGATGAAAAATCAGATATCATTTTGAAGTGACTGTTCACAAGATATTACACTAAAAGTATAGTATGAGTACATTTAGAAATAATAGAAACAGAAGAAAAAAAGATATACAGAATTCAAATACAAGGGAAACTCCATTTCATACCAAGATCAAAACTTAATAAATATGAAACCTAAAGCTAAATCCTGCTTGTTTGACTCTACAAAGTACTGGAGTTTAAAGTGGTAAGAAGAAGAGCGCCCATAGCTCACTCATCATCCAGCTTTGCATCTGTATTAGGTGAAAGGGAAAATACTGGATGAAGTATATCCCATTTCTGCCTTTACGAAGAGAAATGCAAGAAATCCCTCATTAATCACTGTAAATGCCAGAAGAGTTTAGCTAAACACGAGTCCCAAAACCATATCCCTTTTGGAGCTGTGGTCAGACTTCTACTAAGGTGATTTCATAGTGACATACTGTTTTGAAACAAATCACTGTTGCCTTTTCTCTTCGCCTAGTAAATTCCCGCTGCAACGGGTGAACTATGTTCATATGGTGTTCTCAACAGACCTCTCTTCCTTTTTTCTCTAACATAATAAATACTGTTTACTTTCACTGTATCTGAAATACATTTTTATGTTGCAAGGCTAATTATTACAATGATCTTTTGTACTTCAAGTGACAGACACAGAGATTTCAGAGTAACAGGACCATATACCTTGCTTTTTTGTTCTCTTCTTTAATCTTTTTCCTAATGTGAAAAGGAAAATTCCAGCTGCAGTACCAGCCCTGGACAAGATTATATCCCAAGATTACAATAGTAAGGAGGAGAAAAAGACAGCATGGCTTAGCTGAACCCTCAGAACTATAGGCTTGAGGTTCTTGTTGCTTTTATTTTCCCTAAAGACTCCTGAATCACTTATCTTGTATGCCTCAGTCATATTTGGTCAGCCAAAGATGGCTATGGAGCAGGAAACAACCGGGACCACATATTGTATTTTCCATAGTCAAGTGTCCTCTTCAAGTATGCTCCAGAGAGGATACAAACGAGAGGAGAGAGAAAAAAATGATCTGTAAGTCAGCCAACTCAATCAACTTGAGATCATGCCCCTAATCCAACCAGAAGCAAGTGCAACATACTGAATCATGTATGATGTCCTCAGCTATGCTAGAAAATCAGCAAACTGGTCAGTATCTGCACAAAGTAAAAGGGCATTTCAAATTGGTTTTGAAAACTGACTAGAAGTAAAGTGACTTTTTAAAATCAAAAAAAAAGTATGGAAACCTCTAGTTGAGACCTACAAACATAAAAAAGTAAGTTCAGTTAAGTTGATAAAGATCACCAACAAAGAACAGAAACAAATGTGCCACTAAAAACATATCACATATACAAGGACTGAACATGATGACTGTAATTGCAGATCATCTGGAAAGAGTTATAATTTTCAACATTCCCCTTAGTAGTTTTCAGCAGGACGGCTACAGCTCAAGTAAATTCAGACTGAAAAAGTGATCCCCGGGGCCAAATGCTGTCTCCCCCAACAGGCACCCAGCATATGGACAAATTGCAAATACTTTGCCAGTAGCTCTGGCAGCAATGTTCATTTCTAGGAATCCACGGGTGTGTGAGTACTCAAGTACTCTAACAGATGCTCTCCAGCCATGCCTAACTCACAATTTTTAGAGTTGTTCAAATGATCTCTGGTCTCAAGCATGCCCTTCAGTTGGCCTAAACCTGTGAAATGCCTGCCCCTTCCTTCAGCCATACCAGTCACTGAAGAACTATGAAGAGTGCAAAAGGTCAATTGAATAGTATTGCCAACTGCAGCTCCACAGAGAAGAAAAAGCAGTCACATGCAAGCAAATGTCATTTCATCCCCTTCAAAGATGAAAGCTATCTCARCAAAAGCTCCTGGTTAATGAACTCCAAAAAGCTCTTGAGAGATTTAAGAGAATCAGCGTGGTGATATGGCATCCTACTATAATGTGAAAAATCTTCAATCAGCAAGAGTAAACTAATTTTTACTTCATACCAGATCTAAAGAAAAATGAAACGACTTTACAGCTGCTTACCGCAACKTTTTGAGAAGCTTTCCCCCAGAAAGAAAGATTAGAGAGCAAAAGATAGAAGCAGAGATTGTCTTTACAAGGCAATGCTTTTTTTTGAACTGAACACAGTAACTATGTGTTTGTGCATTGTTGGCATCCTATCTGTCAGAAAATTAGTTCAGGACTTTGAGTATAATGAGAAAGATGTTAGTTTCTTCCATGATTGTTCATAACTTCCTTCTACTCAGATGAAAACAAAGTGCATTTTCACTGACGGGAGCTCTAATTTTCCATTTTGCTTCCTATTAAATTAGATCTCTTTTGGATAATCTACAAACAAGAGTGATTTGTAAGGTGTCACCAGAATTTTCACCACTTTTTGCCCTTAACAGTATCCTAGCTACCATAGATAATAAGATTATAAGAAGCTTTAACACTAGATAAAACTATTAGTGAAGGCAACTAACTATGAAACCTCTCAGTTGTGAAACATACCCTATTCCTATAAGTTTGGCTTTTGTAAGCAAAGATAGAAACGTGTTTATCTCATAAATATAGAAAGGTCATTCAACCTCCCTCTCAAATGAATATGCAAAAGCAAAAATTAAAAAAAAATACCATTTAAAATTCAATAAAAAGAACACATTATCTTTTCTCAGTCAAAAGCAATATTCATAGAAGACAGCTAAACATTTAACTTGTTCCATACAAATCAGATGATAAGATTACTCATTGTCCAATAAAGTCAGAGGAAGTAAACAAGGCATTTAGTGGTAGGTCTTACATAGCTATACTTTATAGTACTATAAAGTTGAAATATCTACCTATCTTACAGTCATCTGTCTAGATCACCAAGGTACAAAATACTGTTTTGCCTGATATTGCATTGACTACTATTTTATCCTTTTAAACTGTTAGGCCAAATAATAGAAATGCATACATAATGCAATAAAATTTTATAATTTATTTTAAAGATTACATAATGTAGCATTCACTCCATATTGTATTGTGTTTCCAGAAAACACTCTCATACTATGCATGTTCCATTTTGCCAAATGAGGTTTGAGTAAGAGACCTTTACAGCTTAGAAAAAAATAAAATGCACCGAAGTTGTTCAAGCCCCTTATCCGTGCATAATTTAGAGAGACAGTTAAATGTTATAGTCCTCATTTTTAGATGGACTGAGTAGATGGAGGATATGCAAGAGGAACAGCTCCAAACTGAGACCTATGGGATTCTGCCATTAACTCACTAATTCCTGTTAAGAACCTTGCCAGTCTGTGTTTTTTAGAGACCTACCAGTACAGTCAAAATTACTGTAATGAAATAGGGACGTCTTCTTAGGTGAGAAAGACCTGATTGTCTGCTGCTGAAGCTTTTCTGAAGTAAGCATTAGGTTCTTTATTCTTTTTAAGGCACATCTTTAAGCTAAGAATTAGTTCAATAAACCTGAAGGACAGACAAGAACTATTTTAACTACCTTGTCTTTTAAGACTGTTACTATCCCTGCAGAGATTATTGAGCTGCTTACTGGGCTCAATAGTACCAAAGTATCATAAAAGCAAATGCATTTGAACTTTGCCTCTCTTCAACAAAAATACATTCCAAAATCATGATTTAGTCTGGTTAAATTTTAAATCAAACCGCACTTGCTTTTTGTATTTGGTATTATACCTTCATGTACATTCGAAGAGACTGTACATACACAATGGGAAAGTCAGTGGTGCATGAAGTAAGGAGTTCAAGAAAGGGTAAGTCCAATCAGCTTTGCAATGCTTTACTGGAATACCAAGTAAAACATCGAACTTTTTAGAGATACATACAGCTGGAGAAAAACGCTAGAAATCTTACACCTTTAGAAGTGTAACATTACAGACACATATTCATATCACAGTCAGGTAGTCAAATCGTTGTTCAGTGCTGCATGGCAAGCAGCCCTGCTGTGTCACGTATATTCGGTAACAGCATGTGTCATTAAGAAGAAACTGCCCCTCAAGTGATTCGTAATCTGGACCAAAAGCTTTTTTTCTTAATTGCTCTGTGTGCCCACATATGTCTTAAAATAACAATGTGGCTCCTTATTTCTAAACATGATCTATTCATGTCAGTGATCAGAGTGGCTACAACGCTCTCCAGCATTCTCGTTGTCCACTGTTGCACTGCAACTTTCACATTGACCTTCTTCTCCTGCATGGTTTTGTCTACTCGCAACATTTTAATTCACACTTCAGCCTGCTTCTAACTGCTTGAGTCATTCAAATATTTTTCTTTGAATTCAGCATTTTATGTTTACTTAATTGCATGGATCTCTATCTGACTTGTTGTTTAATTAATAGATTAATCTATTGATCCTTCATTTAATGCATCCACTACATGACTAATTAATGTTAATATAGCCTGTGATTTATATAGTCTGAATTGCYTGTTTAATTGTTTACCTTAGACTTTGATTACCTCATTGTTTAGTTCATCCTTTGTTATATTGATTCTCTTCTTGATCACTTGGTTTACACTTTATTGCATTGATTTCCTGCATAACTAATTGGCTTATTCTGTATCTATTTGATTCATTGCTTCTCATTTCTCAGCTATTATACTCATGACATATAGCCTCTGTTGCATGTCTCCAATGTCCTTCTGTCCCTTCCCAGCCATACATCTGTTCTCTCCTATGTTTCATTCTCCCTCATACTCTGCTACCACTTCTCCTCAAATAGCCTGTATGCTTCAATTAGATAATAATATTCCTTCAATAGCCCTCTAATGGAAAAGGGATTAAAACCTAACACTGGCTACAATATCACYCTTACTTTTTGACGTATTTATACATCTCCAACTGTTTCCTTTTTGTTCCTATTTCTCTAACTTCACTATTTCTGTTTGTTTTCTCCATACCCTTCCCAAACCATTGTTTTGTAGCCTTTTGGCACTAAAGACAAAATAAAACAGAATTATAGAGGCCTGCATAGCCTAGATTAGACCCTTGTAACATAGCAAAGTTCTGATGAAACTTTTACGTTCCACTGTGCTAATAATGCGATTAATATGATTTTATAAGATTTATTGTCTTCAAGTCCAGAAGGTATTCTTTAGATCTTAATGAATCCTATCATCTTATCACCTGCTATCCTCTCTTTGTTAGAAAATGAGTAATAAAATATGAATTCTTCCTTCGGGCTACCAAATATTAGCATTGTTCTGCAGGCTGACATAGAAATTATGGCTAGCTGTAGAAATGGAAAGGAGAAGTAAGTCATTATATTTATTTCTTTAAGCACAAATAATAAAAAGATTCACYCAAAGCACTGAGTACACCTGTATATCTATGTAGGAACATCCCCTACATCCCATCTCCGAGAATTCAGTCAACACACTTTTCAAAACATTTCCATAAGACTGCCAAATTCAAAATATTTTAGATAAAAGTGAGTAGCTAGATCCCAAAATTTCTTAAAGGTAGTATGCTGTCACCTTCTTTCTTCAGAAGAATAATGAAAGGAATCCAGTGCATTAGCCATAGCTGTAYTGTTAAGAAAACCTCAACAATACTCAGAAAGAAAAAATAATTGTAGGTGTCTGAAAACTCACTGAAACTGATCCCTAAGTGACTACTAACCACTAACTCCTAGCAACATTATTATGAACACTTTTGGAAAAATATTGAGTAGCTTAAAGATGTTGAATATCTGTGTTTGTGTAAGTGGGGTTTCTGCTCTACTGGTACTTCCTATAAGCTTTGGTTTCCATGGATGTTTTTAACTATTTTAAAAGATAATTAAAAGCAGATTCTTTCTCTGCCTCTTGCAGACACACAATCACTCTTACGCTTCATGTTTAGCTGCATTCAATATCTCAGTCTGCCAATATCTCTCTCTGCACATAGGCCAGCTTGCAGGTCCCTTGTCTTGCCATTTAGGGTATAAATTTCGCAGTACATTCTTTCCCACTGCAAAGTTTTACGAGTTAGAAGGGACAACGGGGAAGAATTAAATCATGCTAACAGTTAGGGACATGGCTTATGAGTTAAGAAAATGATATTCAAGGCACCTAATGGGAAATACTGAATCTTCAGGGTTCTACTTTAATGGTCTAAACCTTAATTTTTTAATAATTGCTCAGCACTGAACTGTTTACCTCAAGCAACAAAACAGCTTTAACAGGTTGTTATGAGATGGAACAACATGGTCCAAGGTTCATTTGATTTCACACTCATTAGSTCTACAACTTGCAGGAGAAAATTAAGAGAAAGAGAAAGGGCAGAAACAAAGCAAAAAAGTAACCAAAAGCAGTCAACACTATTACAATTAAATAGAATGCGGTTATAAAAGTCATTTCCAGTGTTTCCTAGCAGACTCCTTTGAAAGCAGATGCTAAACAAATACACTGTGAGCTGGAACTCAGTCTTGAAATGTGCCCTGAGAGACCTTCTCAGAAGTTATGCGTTAGTAAGCACTGGAAAGGCTGTTAGCATATCTGATCCTGTGAATTTACACACAGATCCTCAGAACTATTACTGCAACTTTACCATATATAGGAATTTAAATAACTTTGTGATTGTGACTCATCGCTTTTGCTGCCAGCAATGTTTCTTGAATACATCCATTAGAAAATAATGGTGATCCTAATTTTTACAAGTGTTTTGATTATTAACAAGCATTGAGATAGGCAGTCATTGAAAAAAGATATTTCAGACTTTTTTTTTTTTTTTTTTACTTCAAACAGTATGGAAAGAGAGAATGTTATGTGGCTCTAACCAAAAAGACAGCTGAATCTCTGATTTATATGACTGAACTGGTGTTTATCAAACATATGTTTCTAGTATGCAGGGAATCTAGATAATATAAAGAACAGTTTTATTCCATTAAGGGAAACCAAAAGAGCCAATTGAACTTTTACTGGGTTTTTTTTTTTCAGTTGTAATACATTTGTTTAATAGATTTTCTTTATTAGCAAGGGAATAAGTACTGAGCAGGGACATTTATTACTACATAGTTTCAGAGGAAAACATTGATTTGTTTTATTTTTGGATCATTAAGTTTATTATTATTGTTATTCATTTCTATTTTAATTTAAAGTAGGCAGAATTTTCTATTTTCAACTTTTTGTTTTAGTCAATAATTTCTATTCAATATAGTTATCTGCTTATACCAAGGGAGATCTGTATTCTGTAACAGTTCAAAGGATTAGATGTCATTTTAACACAGCAGGAATTATAACAAATCAAAAGATAAATAGCATTAGATGAAATGACATTTCACTACCATACTATATGAATCAAAATGATTATTTGATCCTTATTCTTAGCACATTATGTACACACATTTTAAATAAAACATTCACTGTCTATGATATGTGCAATCTCCAAAATTAAGGTAAATTCAAAACTAAAACATTCACAACCCCAAATGAGGAGAGGATCTGGCATCACAAAATGAGAAGTCTACATTAATATCATATTTCACTCAGTGATTTGAAAATAAAGGTTTAAAAATTGAAAGAGACAGATTTTTTTACCAAATATATTGTTTTCTATATAAGGAACAAAGTGTGCAACTTCTAGATTTATAAAATCTTATACAATATCTTCATGAAATAAAAGGTGCGAAGAAAAGATAACATTCATGTTGCCTTACTGCAGCAGTCCCTATATTTTGCTTGCTTCTCTCACCATATTCTATCTTCCCTCAAACCCAGTTCAACATTTAATTGATCCCCCTTTTTCAGGAGTTTGCAAGAGAGCCAAAATTTAGGGAAGTGGATGGAAAATAACAGTTATAACCAACTGCAAAAAAACAGTGGCCACAACAAGATTCAGTGTCACTACATCTATTAGTACTGTACATGCCTCCACCACCACAACAAAGCAGTGCAGTGGTAGCATAGTAGTGGCTCTACTTTCCTCAGATTAATCATAGCTCTCCAGGACCTCAGATTTGGATGACTCTCACTCTAGAGGAACATAGCATTAAAGTGGTAAAAGCGATAAAAATGATAAAAATGATAAATCAATAAAAGTGATAGAAGTGATAAAGACAACTCCCATCAGGGCTCCGACTTGCTACTCTGTCATTGGAAAGATTTATTAGCTGATATCTCTAGGTAGATAGCAAAGTTTGTTAATGCTAGTTTGGCCATGGGATTACTGCTCAGGACATCTAAGCTKTATTCATAGCTGTGCTTTCAATAGCTTGTGTAATTTAGTGCAAATTGCTGACAATTAATTTCCCAGTTCTCAGTTTTAAAGCTAACAATGTGAGTTCTTTCTTTGTAAAACACTTGAAAGCTTTAMGAGTTGCAAATCTTATATGACTGATTTCTACTAGAAATTTGAAATCAATTGCATATTTCTGTAGTTATTTCTTTCCTCATTTAGTTCATGTATGTCTCTAAATATAATTTATAAATGATTCCATATTTTACTCTAATACTTGCTATAGACTTCCCCAAAAGTCTGCAATGTGTTYCTAAGCAGTAGTTTATATATATGTGTGCATATATATATACATGTGTGTGTGTGTGCGTGCRCGCGCGTGTGTGTTCTCTTTTGGCAAGTCAAGCTCTAATGCCATCTATCTACAGAAGAAAACCTAATTAAAAAGATTAAAAAGACTTCCATTGAGGTCAYATACTCATTATATACATCATATACTCATCCTCATATACTATATGAAAACATATAGTATTTTTGGAGGATTGTCCAGATCTTCTCAGACAATCTGATTGGACTTTGGATTGGTGTTATCCTCACACACGTGTCAAGTCTTAGACTTGTTTATATTTTCAAGGGTTCTACATACAGAAACAACTAATTATCTACAATTTCAACTGAAAAGGTAGAAAATGTTCAGCCCATTACTGTACCAGATATGCTTTTCCTTAAACTTCACTTCTGCATGAAAACAACAAAGAGTAAAGCATTGCTTTGCCRTTAAATTTCCCCAACATTTCTTTTTTCTATTTGCATCCCCCAGCTCTATTGCGAGAGTAAGAAATTTATCATAGAAATATTCAGAAAGGCTTCAAATGCAGTTGGGGAAAATATTTGGGCTTTGATGACTTGGAATTCACACCCTTTTCCTGGGATTTCTCTTTCTTATGAAGAGCAAAATTATCYTTGATCACTTTATCCACTTCTCTAAAACAGAAACTTTCCAACAGAACTATCTCTGGCTTCCAGAACAGATGAACTTTCTTAGCATGAACTTACAAAAAATACCTAAAATTGCATAGTTCAATATACAATTCAATAAGACAGTGCAAACTTTATGAAAATGCACACTTCTGATTTGATTTTTTTTTCTCTGAAATAATAATTATTTCATTACAATCATTAAAAATCCCATCTGAGAGCCAATGTTAAATTCCCATCTGAGCAGGAGAAAAATAGCCAATTGCTAACTTTCAAAAAATGTCCTGTACTAATAGAAGCCTTATCTGACCTGGATGAAAGGAGGAAGCGCACCCTCAGCAAGTTTGCTGAGGATATAAAACTAAGAGCACTAAATTACACCAGAGGGCTGTGATGCCATTCAGACAGATCTTGACAGGYTGGAGAGATGGACAGAGAGGAACCTCATGAAGTTTAACAAAGGCAAGTGCAGCGTCCTGCACCTAGGGAGAAATAACCCGATGCACCGTACAGGCTGGCAGCTGACCTGAGAGAAAGCAGCTCTGCAGAGCTCCCACACCTGGGAGTGCTGGTGGACAAGTTGACCATGCGCCAGCAATGTGCTCTTGGGTCCAAGAAGGCCAATGATATCCTGGGGTTGCATTTGGAAGAGCATTACCAGCAGGTCCAGGGAGGTGATCCTCCTCCTCTACTCAGCCCTAGTGAGGCCATATCTGGAGTAATGTGTCCGGTTCTGGGCTCCTCAATACAAGAGAGACAGGGAGCTACTGAAGAGAGTCTAGTAGACGGCTACTAAGATAGTGAAGGGACTGGAGTATCTGTCATGAGGAATRGCTGAGAGAGCTGGTTCTGTTCAGTCTGGAGAAGAGAAGGCTGAGAGGGGAGTATATAATTTTCTGAAGTGAGGATGTAAAGAAGATGGGGCCAGATTCTTCAGTGGTGCCCAGCGATAGGACAAGAGGCAGCAGGCACAAACTGAAACACAAGAAGTTCCATCTGAACATGGGAAAGGTCTTCTTTACTTTGAGGGTGACTTGAGCACTGGAACAAGTTGCCCGGAGACATTGCGGAATCTCCTTCACTGGAAATATTCAAAAGTTGTCTGGACACAATTCATGGAAATGTGTTCTAGGTGATCGTGCCTGAGCAAGGAGGTTGGACTAGATGGTCTCCAGAGATCCTTTCCAACCTCAATCCTTTTACGATTCWGTGATTCTGTGATATGACATTATATTTCTTTGTATCTCAGCCATCTAAGTAATTTTGTAGTTRGAAATCCCAAGATGCCTCTTTGTAAAAAAAACAAGTTTCCTTTATATTTGGATTCTTCTCACACGTGACAGTGGGGAAGCTTCACTGCACTTTAAACTCAGAACATCATTTAAAGCATCTTTGATGGCAATTTCTTAGGTTTTGTGGTGGTCAAGCTCTGAAGCCAAAAAAAATATGAAATATTAGATAATGTGATTTTCAGGGTTGAATTATTAATTCTTATCCTCTTGGTTTGTTACGCACTACATTCTGCATAACAGAGAATAGCAAATCTGCTAAGTAAACGAGAAACAGAACACACATTTTTGGGAMAACTAGGAAAGCATTTCAGCACCTCCTATTCTATGTAGTAACTAGTTTTATGTTTCCCTTAAAGAGAGAGGCTAATGTACTTTTTATCTGCAATTCATCAATTCTATTTCATAACATTATAATTTAAATAGTTAGTGCTGTGATTGTGAAGTGACTATAAGCAATTTTTCCAATTTGTTATTAGCAAGGATTTTCATGAACTTCATGTCATCTATAGCAGACAAGTTATTAAAAATAATTGTGTAGACATCTTTAACAAATTACTTTATTCTTCTTTTATATGAAAGGCATTAACTTAGCTTTTCCTACCTAATCTAGGAAAAAAAAAAAAAGAAGAAGAAGAAGAAGAAGAAGAAGAAGATCAACTAATGATGCTATTTTTTTTTTGTATTCATAGCTCTGAACAGTTAAGATCAAATTATTTTTACTTGAAGTGAAGACTCTAGAAAGCCGTCTATAAACCTAAGGTTATTTCACTGTTTTCTGAATGACAAAGTACCACAGTGATGTGTATGTATACATCTGGTCATAAAAGCCATGTGTCATCATAGAGTTGCATTTTAGGAAAGCAAAACAACAGATTAATATCAAGAGGAAGTTGTYAATCTGACAGGAATTTTTGATGAAGACCGAGTGAATTTGTAGCTCTTTTTCAAAGATTCCAGAGATTTTTTTTCTTTTTTCCCTCTTACAACTCATTCCAATAATGGATAGGATTTTAGCTGGTAAAAATTCATAGGGGTATTAATACTACTTTAGGTACCTTGTCCTCATAATGATGCTCTTTGGATGTATTCTCTTTGGGTGCACAGGGAATAAGTACATTTTAAAGTTCCAAAAGAGGAGAATAGGCTGCCTATAAATTTGTCCTCTCTATGAAATGGAGGTAGGTAGTTTTCTGCTACTCATTTAAAGAAAGTTGAGTGTTTCCATTTCACATCAAAACTAGTAATAAAAGCTGATATGGGCCATTGAGAACTCTGGTTTCAAATAATAGATCTACTGCTTTGTAAACATTGTGATATGGTTCTTGTCATTGTTTTTTTTTAGGCAGAAATGGCCAGCAAACTCTCTTGGCATCCGTATTTTGAATGACAGAACTATCTCAGGACATGTAAGAAAACTCCTAATAACAGAGCCAAATAGCTGAAAGCTGAGGCTTTCAGAAAAGCRGATACTGCTTTCAATGAATGTACTGTGGTTCTAGCAGACATGTATTTTAGAAGCCTGTGCTTCCCATGCTAGCAACTCCTATCACTGTGTCCGATATTATACAYTCTGCTTATTTGAACAAATATGCTGATAAAAAAGGTACATTTGTTAATATAGCTCTCCAAGTTTGTTTGTCTACTTGCTGTAATGTGAAAAGGTAAAATATTTGCTTCTCATGGTTGCTATAGGAATGTTTGATCTGAAACTAGTTAAAGTAAAGGATACATTTAAATGAACAAAAATTAACTCTCCTTGAACTGAAATTCTGCATCTCTRTCTGCCAAATGGATTTCTGATATCTGAGATATGGAACATAGGAGAAAGATTAACATAAGACTGCAATAGCATTGGATTTACTGATTTTGTTAATTAGCAAGTTTTTCCTAAGTTTTGTTTCATATTTCTGTATTTCTGGATAGCCAAAGAGGTATTTTGATGCTGGCATGTTACAATGCGGTTATCACCGCAAGCGGAGACTCTACTGAAAGCTCGTGCTACAGTGTCATGACAGGAATGGAGAGGCAGCTGGTTTACTCACTCTCATTTCCTTTCATCTTCTACAAAATTTGTCAAACACCCTGCTTCTATTAGTGTCACATCTGAGACAGCTGCCAACCAGTATAACCTGGTGTTATTTAGCAGAGCACGCTGAATATAGAAGTTTTCCATTTAAGTTTGTTTGCTTGTTTCAGGGTTATTTCTCTTCTCTCTATCCAATTTGCAGTGACATGTTGTTTAGGGAGAATGGTGTTCAAAAAGATGAAATTGGTCATGAGCCCATGATAAGCTGAGGTCCCAAAAGGAACTCAGTAAACTAAACATTCCTGTTCTGGAAAAGATAGAGTGACTGGTATGGAACAGCAGAGAAAATCAGGTAGAAATGTGATGACATTACGTTATTACTTCTGATTTTTCCTTGTTCTTTAAAATCATGGAAGTTACAAAATTTAGCAATATAATGGCATTTAGTTCATCCTCTCTTTCTCCAGTTCCACTTCCAGTGTTTTCCTAGGTTGACTTTAAATTTGCCAGGTAATATGCCCTTGCAAACTTTCCTGGGGAACCTATTTAAACATCTATTATAGAGCATCTAGCTAAACAACCTATTTAGTTCATCTCTTATTGTCAAGACTTTTCTCTTGGTAGTCAGCCTACAATTTCATTTTTTTAAAAAAAGTGTTGCTTACTCCTTGCACCAACACCAGCTTAAAAATTCCTCACAAAATTGTTAGGAATAAGTTTAATAAGAATAAAGCCTCCACTTAAGCAGATAAAGAAGCAGAATTTGCAAGAATTTCTAAATTATTTTTTGTAAGACAAATACAAAAAATGAAAATAAAGGAAGTTATGAGATGTCGAGAAACAGTCTTTACATCAAGAAAATATTAAATGAAGTCTAAGAAAGTTATGCCAGAAGAGTCTGTGTGATCTCTGATTCTGGTACCCTCAGCACAAACTTTACTGGCAGACCTTGTTTCTGACTCCTTTACAGCTGCTAAAACACCAGTCCTTCAATTTTGACCACTGAATGTAGCTGAACAGTAACAGAGAATTGGCTGGGATTTGCTACCATGTTTCTTACCGATCAGTCTCAGCAAGGTACAGGCTGCAATTCAAAGGAGATGATCTCAGAGAGAACATCAGCTTGGGTATTTTCCCCCCTCTTCCCCACAGTGAGTTATGCCATCTCAACTGTTTAATGGAGCACGTGACAGACTTGTTCAGGAAACTAGTCCAAATTAAACAAACAAGCAAATAAATAAATCATATAAGRCACACAGAGCTAACTTAACTTGCAGTATAGTTCTCCAGCCTTATTCCTGCTTGCTTCCAAAAACAGCTGCCAGCCGTCCTGATGCAATGATGGAGCGGTGCAAGCGGGGAACTGTGCAGTTTGGTAATGCAGACCCACATTCTCACAGCCGGTGACTAGCATCTCCTCAGGTGAGACTGCCCAGGAATTAGGGGCTATTGTTAAGGGGATTCCATTGTGTCAGAATATTTAAATTAGTARCTCATTTTCTTAGTTCTGTAATGCAGTGTAACTTGGAGGCAAAATGACAATAGATACTGAAGTAAATTCACATATGGATTGGAGCTGCTAAGTTGATGGAGATACTCTGARAAGTCTCATAGTATCAGCAGGATGCACTAGCTGCACATAGATTTCTTGAGTTGTCATGTAGTCAATAAGTTATTGCCGATGTTTAAACATAGCAAATGCATGTAAAAAGAAGTATTTTTCATGTCCTGGGATACTCACATTTCAGTATGATTTMCCTTGAAAATGACTAAGAATCTCTTAAATTCAAAATATTTAAGTTAATCCTTGTTCACATTTGTCACAACGTGACAAAACTAACTTGACAATTTGGACAAGTGAGAAGAAACTAGTTAGTTAACATCATACATGTCATGTTGGAGCTGAACCAACACATGTGCAAAACAATGGCAGGGCTTTTTTTTCAAAGATCATCCACTGGACCAGGTGGTACGCTATAGCTCAATTCCTTTTCTCTCGTCTCTTATGGATGATGGAATTAGTGTCCTAAAAGACAAAAACAGGAGGAGCTTCCAGGTGGATTAGCTTTAGGTCAGGGAGCACTTGTCTTCCAGCTCACCACTATTTCCAGACAAGATTAAATGAAGCACTGCGAGAAAAGGAGTGATCAGAAAACACCTTGCCCCAGCAAACTTGGTAGTGAACATTGCTACGTRGTGCAGGTTACAGCTCCTGCAGCTGGAGGTGTAAGAGCAGGGCTGGCACAAAAGGTGCCTATAGGTGACCGTTGCAAAGAATTCCTGGTGCCTCACTCTCCCTTGAAAATAGGCACCCAGTTACAGCAGAAAATGTAGGACTGAATTTCTATGTGAATATATATCCTATAATTTACATAGCAAACTCTTTTTTAATGCTGAGGTTATCAGGTCTCACAACATTATTTTGACATGAAGGCAGATCTTAGATGGTCGAAAAGCAACAGGAATCTAGAAGTTCATGAAAGGAAAGGGAGAAGGAAAATTGATCCCGTTGTTCTCAGGCTTGTTCACTAGCAGTTGCCACTGGTGAGTCTCCAGTGAAAAGGTCTCATTAGCACATATTAAGATAATTAGGTAAAAGATACATTAAATACTGAAATTTTTAAAAAAACAAGCTGAAAACATTAATTATCTGATTCTTGTTTATTTCCCTGTTGCAGCTGCACAGTCATTTCTAGGCACAGTAATAACACAAGAGAAGCTTTTCTTTTTTCTTACTCCTTTTTCCTTTCGTGGAAGAATAATGTGAGATTTATAGGAGAAGTACTGTGGCTTGAGCCATACGTTGTTACCCAATACATTTTAAAGGAAGAAACAATTAACGGTCAAAGGTTTTATTTCCAAGAAGAACAACATTTTAAACAAATCTGAGAAGACTGAAAGAACACATTAAACTATAATTAATGCTCAAAACACATTCAAAGGGTCCTGCTATCTTCTTGTTACTCACTTGCAGAGAAGACCTAGCAATTATCAAAAAAGAGGGACTGAACCATTACAGCGACTTCAGTGTGCCTCCCTGAAACACTGTCACAGGTCATTTATGTAATGATGCCTAATGAAGATAAAAAAATTGCAGAAAGTAGTAGAAAACTAACAATAATATATTTTATTTTTTCATGCATACAGTTGTACTACTAAATGATGATTTGCTGGTAAAAAGACTAAGTAATGTTAATCTGATCTTTTAGAATTTTAGTATAAGAAGCACAGGTTTGTGAGGCAAAATTTTCCGACTCTCTCTCTTCCTTCTACCCCCAAGAATATCTCATCAGAAATGGGATTCTTCCGTAAGGAAAAAAATGAGTGTTTTCAATGAAAAATGAGTGTTTTCAATATAGACAAAATCTACAGTGTTTTGCTTCAGGAATATTACAACTAGAGTTTATTTGAATCTAGAGAGTTTATTATTTTAAAAAAAAGAAGACAGATTCTTGCTTCACAAAACATCATAATACTTCTTTAGAAGAATGCAAACAAGAATTTTCTCAGAGGACCTTGCAGTGGGCTTAATGGCATTCTTCTTTTTGTGTCCTTTTCAAAGGAAGTGAACACTGCTCCAGGATCTTACCTCCACATTCTTAACATCTCCTCTTAGTAGAAACACATTCATTATACATTTACTTCACAATGTATTACAAATGACACTTGAGCTCTTCAAAACCACATTTTTCTTTACTTTGCATGCTGATATTAAGATTTTTTTGTACATAAATACACTTTTCCAGTGTTAAGTGGACAAATTTATTTTATCTTTTTTGGAAAATTCATGAAAACAGTAAGCAACACTAGATAAGAGCAATCTAGTGGTTTAGATTTGTGGTCCTGTGGTGAAAGGTATATTTACTAATTTTCTATATGTGCTATAAAACCTTAACCTATTATTGGCCAGGATTCCCTTTTGTTTTTCTTACTTTTATTGGATAATTTCTCATATTATCAAAGAATATAATTAATAAATAATCCAACAATAGCTCATATGACAAACTAAAGTTAGAGTTTAAGCTGGGTGGTGCGTTTTCTAATGTTATATCTTAACTCCAGGAAAAATAAGAGACTGAATGTTTACAATCAGATGATTAAAATGAAGTTTCTATCACAGACAAACAAAGTCATAACCTTAGTCAAATATTAAGTCTGCACAAGTAAAATAAGCAGCACTCATGAACACTGATGGGTGCTGGAATGTGGTTGTCACTTCTGGAAAATGGTTAGAGCTGTCACCAGCACAGTTTTGGCCCAGGCCCACTAACACCTTCCAGCCATAGCTCTGAAGTTAGCACAGGCCAGGCACCATAGGCGCTTTCTTTAAGGAGTTTAAGTATGACTGCACTATTTTGAAGGATTAAAGAATTTAGTAGCATGTACACAGGTCACTCTGTGCCACTTGGCCTTAGTACCAGAGAATGGTCCCAAATACACGTTCCTTCCTAGTATAGATACACTCTAAGTAAGTTTACATTCTAAGTGTAAAGAAACAGATGTAAATCTCTGGTCCAGCAGATCCACTGCTGGTCCACTGACAATCCATTTGTTTTCAGGTGAGCAATATCTAAGCACTTTGGCAGATTGCAGTCTTCATTTAATACATAACATTTGGGAACTCAGAGACTATTTTAAATAGAATTATTGGCAAAAAATACATGTTACACACTCTCAGTATGGATTTGGGGTTTTAAATTCCTACAAATACATAATTCACTTTATCTATAGCATCTTCTATTTGAACAAAATATTGTAGCCTTCAGCTGATGGGTTCAGCTGTCTGTGATCTGAGGATTTGCCTGGTGTAGCTCAACTCTAGGATCTTGGCTCATGTTCACAGAGAAGACTGTTCAGGTGACAGAACGTACGGGAACTAAAACCATGCAAGGTAAGATACATAAAAATCCAGACAAAAGTGCCATTGTCAAGACAGAAATATTTAGCTGCTCAATGGGAAGATACCAGTGTGAATAGGCATAAATCCTAAAATAAAAAAGGAATATAAAGATGGCAATTCTGCAACACTGAGAGTCTGTYTATGGTTAGGGATGATGAAGGCTGATCCTTCCTCAGCTGACTGGCCCCTGCTGGGCCAGGTGAGGTTCAATAAATGTCTCATCGGGTATGGTGAGAATATTAATGCTTTGCATAATAACTTACTAGGCATAGCCATCTACTCTGTGTATTACATAAAAATAACTGGCTTATGTTTTTCAACTATGTACATCCAGCCTGCAGAGTCACTTTTTACATGGTAAAAGTTGCCTAGCATGGTCCAGAGAGTGAGAGTTACAATATGAAAGGATTTTATTAATAGACTGGATTTCTGGAGTGTTCAGCCTCTAGCAATCCTCCTGAAAATAGCAGGTTGAATAGCACTTTTAAAAAATGGCTTATAAAATAGTAAACAAATTAGGACCTATTCTTGGGCTTCAAAGCAAGTTATTGGGACAACTGTAAATTTTAAACAGCTTTGGTTTATATTTTGGAATCTTAAATTTTAACTTCTCAATTCAAATTTATTTTTATTCATATGGGATTTTCTGCTGTCCAACCAAGCAGGCATCTTTCAAGAAACTGATGTCCACAAAAATATTAGTTAWGCTGGGCTTTTAGCACCTCACAGAATTAATCATTTTTGTTCAATAGCTTCACACTGGAAAAATACATACTGATAAATAAAACATAAATTACAAATTAAACACATTTCTTACATTCAGATGCTGGGAAGAGAAGGTTAGAAGCAGACTTTCCTCATTGCAAGATATTTTTTCGTACTTCCACAGAGACAATTGCTGTGGTCTATTCTATAGAGTTTTTTAGCTTGCTGTCCTAATATTTTGCCCACTATATTTGGTAGAAATAAATGAAAGAATCAAAAACACAGAGAATCAGTTAGATAATGCAACTGCAAAAGCAAGTAAATAAAAGTTAAATGTGTTCATTCTTAATGAGGGATGTAATAGGAGTAATATAACAAATATTAGATAAGAATGGAAATTAAACTGCATTTTACTGAAAATGTGGTGTGGTCAATGATTTTATTTTATGTTGCTATTTAATAAGAAATGTGCTAATGGTTAAGAAAAAATTAGTCCAAACTGTTTCAGAGAGCAAACTTTGAAGAGAATAGTCACTGTTTAGATGAACTTGGGGACAAAATCAGGAGAACATTTTAGCTATATATATTTTTCTTTTTTTTTTTTTTTTGCATCTTCACACCACCTAAGGAATAAGAGATCAGTAAAATTCCAAAAAAAAAGCAGAATCATTGAAAATGTAACTGGAAAACTTTCAAAGGAAATATAATGATAATATTCAAAAATGGTCACAAAGTGGTTATATTATATTTCTGGAGTAATAAAAAGAGAGAAAAAATAATTAGGAAAGCATAAAGCAGCTACAATAAATGAAAATGAATAGTAAGTGAAAATTCAGGTCAAAGGACTGGATAAGTATACATTGCAAAATAGAGGGAAATATGAGGAAAATGCCAAAGATCAGTTCTGGAGTTGACTTACAACAGGAGTTTGTCAAGCAGGGATTGATTTTAACCTAATCGAGCTAGTTGTGGGATGCTAAAACAGGCTCTGCATCTGTCATTTACATTCCTGATGGGTGTTGGCTCAATCTATTTACGCTCATTATTATGTACAGTTCAGAAATACTCTCAGCTCTTCTCTACAGACCTGAACTGGCAGAGGACTTACCTCCTAATATTATAATCTCCTAACTATTATATTATACTCCAAATATTGACCTTCTCAGCAGTTCTTGGGCGAGGGGACTTTTGTTTCTGTAAGTGAATAAAACAAGCACTCCAGAAAATTATTTATGTGATGGAGTCTGTAGATCCCATTTCTTATATGCCAGCTTGTGGAGCCATTTCCAGCTTGTGTAGTTTGATGGATGGAACAGATATTAATCATTCTCATGATGAAAGCTTTTGCAGGGGTTTGGGCCRTGTTTGACTCCTTTTTAGACTCTTTTTGACTCTTCAGAGGAGTCAAAAGAAAATCAAGAGAAAAATGCTTGTGGTTAATAATAGTACTGAGTAATTGTTATTTATGTAATAATGGAGAAAATTAATGACATTATTTGTGTGCACACATGTCTGAATGGAACATGGCCAGTGGAGGAGGTCGCAGGATGGTGTGAACTTTCACCAGAACTTAGTGAGTTCCCTCAACTATCATGTGAGAAAGTACTTTTGCTGAAGACTGCCTACCTGTGAATGCCCATATATTACAGTGAAAAAGGAATTTTATAGGAACTCTTTTTTACTGTTGGGCATTCATTAACCTCCCATTCAAAATCATCTATTAAAACAGTAGAAATAACAACTAATAATTTCACAGAACTTGCTGGTCTGATTTGTTATTTTAGGTGACTAGCAAGAGCCAGTGCATATTTGATAAATGAAAAACAAAAACACAACTGTTGAAAAAACATCAGAGATGTAGATTACAATTTGTAAACAGGACACTCTTCCAGATGAAAAATAATATTTTCAAAAAGTGATTAATTTTCATTAGCAAACAGCTCACAGACAGAAAAAAATATTGGCTACAATTAGTTTCAAAGAAATAGTAAAGTTATCTGCATTACCTCACAGTAATGTTTGTTTCAAGAGAATATGGGCTGGCAGGGATAATTTTTTTTCTTTTTTTCTTTTTTTTCATTTTTATCTTTTAGATTGCTTTTAAAACTAATCAGAATGAAAACTTCCATATGATTCTGTAGATAAGATAATGTTCTGGGGAAAAAAATGCCTGTATGGAGGTAAACTCTTCAACTGCCAAAGTGAACAAGAAAGTTAGGTGACTCTTTGAGGTCTGGTGCCTATTGTTGAGTCTTGGGCAGCTTGTTCATTAGGTGTCATTGAAAATCTTAATCTGAGAAGATTTTTCACAGATGCTAAGGTCTTCAGTGTTTAGTTTTTAGGTCTTATAGTACTGAAGTCCTGTATTTCCTATAAGTAGCATTTGTTTTCAAAGTATTAAGTGATGGTATTGCTGTAAATGGCAGAAATGTATTATGATTTCCTCTTTCTTTTTAGATGCCCCTAAACCACTTTTAAAGTTTAAGCACAGAACAGAACTTTGGGGTCATGATCCTGGGGTAGAAACAACTCAGATTTTGCCAAGTGCTCTACAGCTAATTCCAGTGATAAATAGAACAGATTCTGCAAACTACTTCACACGTATAATGCTTCTGAGTTGCCTGTTGTGCTCACTTGCAGAGGTGAAAGATTCATTTTTCATCTAACCCTTAAGGACATAACTGCATTAGTCTTTCCTGCTCTAATCCAATCAGTGACACTTCTCCTCTCATGAGTAAATGGTCATGTTGTGCCACTGTCTATCAATACAAATAGGACCCATGAACGTTCCCGAATTTCTATTTCCTTCTGTAACCTGCTTTACTGAGCCTTAGAAGGCCTGAAAGAGTTCATGTAAGGGGAAGCCAGTTATTCAGAATGGAGATATTTTGTCTTAATTTCAATATTTACGCATTTGTCTTAAAGCTTTTTAAAAGCGATAGAAATAGCCAAGTGAGGTTCAAATGCCAAAATGCATGCACAAATACCTTSGTAACTAGACCTGAATGATAAGCTTTTGGGGTTGGCTTCTCAAAACTTTCTCAAAAAGCATGGGAAACTCACAAGCAAATGAAGAAAAGGGTGCCTCAGTTTTTATCTGTTTCACACAGCAGGGGGGGTCTCTCCTGTGCTTAGTGTCTGTTCATCATGTGGAAGATGAAGTCTGTCCTGTTCTGGTAACTGATGCATCAGCAACTACATATGTATGYATGCAGGCAGGTGTATATGAACATAAACGTAATATATATAATGAACATAGACACACACACAYATATATACACARAAGATATGTATRTGAAAGATATGCCCTTAATCTGTACAGCAAATTGAAGAGCTTGAGAGGTTTCAAGAAACTCTAGCTGTCAGATCATTGCCCAATCTTGTCCCAAACTGTCAAAAAGTCCACTGAAAATATTTCAGAAAAAACAATGAGGTCAATCATTGAGTRGTCACAGTGGGAAACTGATATGAGAATTGAAAAAACAAGAAGTATATTGTTTAAAATTAATTATATTTTGATAATTAAATTACATCTTTCATAGTAGCTGCTCARCAAAAGATTATGATCAAAGTTTAAATCCACAACTACTTATGCAAAGTGTCTCATTTATTTAACTATATTAATACATTTATTAATCAATTAAATTACTATACATATTATACATAAAATAGAAAAATAGATTTCTGAATTATATGTTTATGGTGTTTTCTTTCAYCTGAAAGAATTAAAGCAACAGCTGTGCACTCTTAAAGAATGAACATCAACTGTAACCCTAATTCTTATGTTTACCTCTGTTTTATGGTTAATAATTTTACAGTCATATCTAAAATAAGACAGTTAGACTTTTAGAATATTTGGTACACTACTCCACTGATGTCACATATAATCATAATATACTGAAAAAAATATATTTTAAGGATTTTTGTAACACCAGGCACAAAAACATTTAATCACTTTTCTACCAAATTCACTCTCCATAAACATGTGACTGCTTGTGCTTTACTACCACAAATGTGCAAAGTGAAACTTGAAGACACATTTATAAGTAACCATGGAAACCAAACTTCATATTGTAGTATCTTYAATAGAATTTGCAAACTCCACCAGTTTAGCAGCAACAGTACAGGATGAAATCTACCAATTCCAGCTGTAACACGAACAAACCATTAATGAATGCATATGGAAAGTTATTTTGTGGTCACTATGGGATAAAACAGTATGTACTGTATAAAATGATACACATATGTGTATGGTACAATGTATACCATCTGGTCACAGATACTCTGCAAACTGGGAAAAAAGTAATATACTTGTATATTTTGTTCCATTTCTTCTGAATAGTATAGCCTTACAATGAACAATTTTGTTCTCTAGACAGAATTTTATTGCGAATCTTTCTTCATCATTCACTTTCCTAATAACAAAGTCCTCGCATTCTGCTTCTTTCTACTTTAGAGAGAAATAACATATCACTAATCTCAAATTATACCCATATTTTCAAATGTGTAGTTTTATTCTTAGACACTATTCATGATTCATAAYAAATGTCACCTACACGTGAACCAAAAAGTAATTTTTATATGAAATGGAGATATATATACATTAATTCTGATTCCTGACTTCTGTGAAAGTAATTTTTCCTATACTTATTGGCCACCGGAATATGTTATCCAACATATGTATAAAGATAGCATGAGAATACCAACTGAATAAAGGATTTTCAGTTTTGCCAAGACTGTTGATTAATTACATGTCCCTAAATTAATTAACCTCCCTCTATTTTCAAGAAAGTACTTCTCTTCCTGTTACGCCTGCCATAAGATTTACTTGGTTAATGCTGGTAAAGAGTAAAGAACTAAGCACTGATGCTGCAGTGCACATGAGCTTATTTGTGCAATTCCAGAGATTAAATAAAACCTTATTGGAAGAGCTGTCTTTCTGACCCATTTCTGGGATTGGAAATGTTCAGAAATCCCTATTCCCCCTTATTCACAATTAGAAAACAAAACACAGATAAAGCTTTCCACTTGCTTTGTTTGCAACAGTCAGAGTCAAAACCCCAGTGTTTCTCGATGCAGAAACGATAATTCTGCAGCACAAAGTCACAACGTGRGACGCAGAGGCAGTAAAGGCTCTTTGTGTCTCTCTGCTCTACTCTTTCTGGGCAGTCGTCACTGCCATCCATAATTCTGCACAGCCTGTATGCCAGATTTGGCTTTAACAGGGTTCACCTTCTGTCCAGCACTATCTTCCTGAATAGCATATTAAAAGTAGAAATATATACTGAAGCAGCCAGATATAATCTGGATCTTTTTTTATTATTTTCTTTTCTTTCTCTCAGTTACGGTGCAATAACTAAAGTAAGTTTGCCTTCAATTTCCTTATACTGGATTTCAGCTTTTTACATGTATGTTAGACAGCCTTGCTGTTATACAGAATCCCTGTGTTTCTGAAAGGAAGTGTGCATTACAGGGAATAAGAACTCCAGTCAAGGGGAGAAGAGAGAAGAGAAATATAGCTGTGTAAATGATTTAACAGACTTTCCTTTCTAAAGCACATATGTCCATGTTTACTTAGCTTCTTGGAGATGTTAAACTGAAAAACAGATTGTGTTGTTTTTAATATCCAAAATGAAAGCAACTGCCTGCATAACTATACCAGTATATTTAAAATGAAAATTATGAATCATCCTACAGTTAACTTGAAAAAAAAATCATCTGAGCTTCATCAAGGCAAGCGATTCTCCCAACTTACTCTATTTTCCTTCCTGTAGGCAGATGAAATAGCATGCAAGTAAAGGTAATCTCTTTATAACTTTTCTTTTTTTAGTAAAAAACATCTCCCACAAGATTCAGTCAAGAATTGTGGTAGCTTATGAAACATTTACTAAGATATTCATTATTATTACTGAATCTGAATTCAGTACTATTACTGAATTTTAATGAAGGTAAGAATATAGGAGTTAAGAAACTATGTTAAATAATTGCAAACTAGACCTGAAATTTTAGATATAAGGAAAACTTAGAATTTATGTGGATATTTTGCTAACATAACTAAATCCCCAAAAGAACAAAATAAAGCTGAAGAACTATGCATAACATGAGAGTTATTGTTGCTTTTTTATTCCAAGCAGAACCTGGGTTTACTCCTGTTCTTTCTGAAGGGTAGGTGAATGGTATATTAATATATGTYAATAGACAGACCAGAGAGCCACAGTCTTGAAGAAAATAGATAAAACCTAGATAAATGAGCCTCCTTTTGAAGTACTTCTTATCATCTTGATGAATTCCCCTATTTCCCTCACTCAGTTCTTGAGTTGCTTAATTGTTATATATAAGTTGTATTTCACATTGTTTTCTGACTTGTGTAATAATGTAGGAATTCTAGCTTAACAATAAAGTTTTTCTAACAAAGGCTTTTTATTTGATTTCTTTGATTAACTGATAAAATTAGGGTACAAAATTCTTCGTCAGTAGTCTTAATAAGAATTTTGACATACACTTCAAAATCTCTGGAGAATTTTTGAAAATTTTGACCTGGGTTTGTGAGTTCTTCAAAAAAAACCCAAAGTAGAATAATGCCAAAATGTTCTCAGAGTGGTTAAAAAACAGGTAGGATGGAACTCAGCCAGCGTTTGGCTACTGCTGTTCTGTACATAGCGTGAATATATTCGTGGTTTGCTTTTCTTCTGGAAGGAATATTGAAGGACATTTTAGATAGCAAAGCCACTATAGAATTTTACAGTCTTGCTATCAAAGTGAAGAGAGTACATAAGAGACATTATAGCACATTAGAGGACCAATCTCACCTTATGCATTCAAGCCTGAAGGAACAGAGCCTCTGGAAACACCAAAGGACAATTCCCAATCTATAGCTCATAGTCACATTCTTTAAAGAAGCGAAGAACTCCTTTTTAAATCGATTACCTTGTTCTCTTTCAGACTTCCATATCAAGAAGGCAATAGCCTAGTGCACTTTCTAGTTAATTAATTTTGAAAAGGAAATAAATGTCCTTGCTTTCATAAATGTGAAACATGAATCTGTGTATATAAAATAATAGGATACTTAGGCATATTATCTCATATTTTATAATCATCCAAAGAAATTATACTTGAGATATTTGAAGGCTTGTATGTGTGTAGCTTATTTGCCCACTTTCTTCTTTACTATCAGAAAATGTATGGAGAGGAAAAAAACAGGGAACAGTTTTGTTGGATCAGTGGTTCACTGTTCTGTAGCAAATTTTCTCATAGATGCTTGCTCCCTTATCTTATTTCTTCATGTATTTAAGGACTAACCTCACATCCAATTTTTAATT
Organism: Rhea americana; assembly: GCF_003343005.1. Lineage (NCBI taxonomy): Eukaryota > Metazoa > Chordata > Aves > Rheiformes > Rheidae > Rhea > Rhea americana. The sequence continues at coordinate 1,673,594 of NW_028185406.1, read as the reverse complement.
CAGGAAGGAATTTTCCTCCTCTAAAACAGACTAGTTGAAGTTTTTTTTTTGTTTGTTTGTTTGGGTTTTTTTTTGAGGGTTTTAATCTTCCCATGCAGGATGGAGAATTTCATTATTAATTTTAATCTAGCTCTAGAAGTCCCATGCTTAGCTGTCAATCTTTCTCTCATTATTTGTCTACATGAAGTTTCTGAATTTTGCAGTAAGACCTGCTACAGTTACACAGAATATGAATATGTGTCTCAAGTTTGGTGCATGACTTGGTAATTCCTTGAGTGGATTARAAATTGATATATGTGAGTGATTCATATACATAAAGATGATAAATATGATGATACATATATTTCTCAGCATTCAGCATTTAATAGTAGTCTCTCATAGATKTTTCTGAGGGTGAGTGACAAGGAATTTACTTGATCTAAAGAAAGAAATGATGAACTGCTTGGCAATGTGAATGAAAAATCTGTACATCTGTGAATGTGTGATACTTGAACCATCTTATGAAGGCAGTTGTGGGAAAAGGAGATTTTTCTCTGACCCTAAACTTATATAAGATCTTTAAGACAAACATAGACTGAAAACAATCTACATAGAAACCTCAGTACTGCTTTTACATTTAACATTTTTGCTCTAAATATTATCTCAATGAGATAACATAGCCATAATTTATTTTCAACCAGTCAGTATTTACAGACAACATCAGGAATAACCTTTCAATAGGTGCCAATAGAAGTGACTAGAATGTATTGATTTGTATTTGGTGCTTGAGCTTGCCACATACAACTTTCCCATGATTGCACAGCATGGTCTCTTTCTATTTTTAAATGAGCCAAAACAAAAATTCCTCCTTCAATAAAAGCTTCTTGTTTCATTCAATTATGGCAACCATTTTTCTTGAGGGAAAAAGAAATGAAGAAACAGAGAAATGTAAAAGGAAAACATAACATAACAATGAAACAATGTGTATATCTGACATGTTCCACAGAGTACCTCCATAAAGAGATGAAAGACAGGAATGAGGCCCTTCAAAACTGGGAAATGCCAGAACTAAAGTAGCCGTGCAACCTTACATTGAACGTTGCTTAATTGTATGAACCAAAGATTTCTTGATCTAAACACAAAATCAGTAGCCTGAATGAATGAACTCTCTAATATTCATATCTTTAAATAAAGAATGGTCCATACTTTTAAAGAGGYTACACATGCAGAAGAAATASCTGTGAATACAGGTACTCTAATCAAATTTTTGCTGAAAGATGGCAAGCAACAGTAGATTGGTTTACAGGCAATGGTAAAACATATAATAGCAATGCAGCAGGGCCATCAAGCCTCATATGTTAAATAGTGTTAATCATTTGGAAATGAGACTAAAGAATGTATTAATAATATTTTATCCAGTCTACACTTGAAGTATTGGGATCAAATACAAGAAAAAAAAATGCTCCAGAAGTTTGAAGAAGATGGGTAAGTGACATTAAAATGTGAGTCCTTTTAAATTCAGATGTGGAGACTATGAATAATCTCAATCGATGCAAATTTCTACCTGAGTATATTAACTCTCAGTAGGACATAGTATACTATGAAAATAAATCACATATTACACCAGTGCAGGAATAATGGGCATTAAGATACAGAGATAACAGAGAGAAAATATAACTGGAGCTTTATCAGCGGTCTTGTAGCACCGAAAAAAAAGGCTCAGTTTTTTAATATACTACGTGGCCTAATGTAGCCATGAAATCAAGTTTGCCTTTCTTTTCTTATGCCATTGCCTTCCTTGCTTCCACTAGACACTGAGAGCTCAGAAGAAGAGCATATTTGCCCCAGCTGATTGTCTCTACAAGCCCCACTTGCCTACAATTATTCATGTGTATTTAAGATTATAAGGGCCTTCCAAAGACATAAGGTTCTTCACAACCTCACAACCATTGCCTGAATACGAAACTCAGAAACCCATGACCTGGAGCACTTCATACTGAATTTCTGCATTTCTGTAATATCAGTCTCAGAAAATAGTACAGAGAAAATAGTACAGAGAAAAATAAATGTGTCTGAATTTACTTTTAAAAAAGAGTCTTCCCTGGTTACAGAAGGGCTTTGTCTACGTCTTCTTTGCACTGAAGATAATTTTATAATAATTTTGATAGGGAAATGTAGCATAGTTACACTATTAAACACAGGGTGCACATTTTATCCGAATAATGCTTAAAGTCCTCACACTTGCCTTTTGCAGAAATCACTGATATATCTAGTTCTAAGCCATCATCTTCATTTTCAAACTGTTTGATTCCGCAAATAATGGCTACCTTGATAACAGAGTGATTTTTGGTCAGTGTAAGACTAGATGACAATAGTATTTTTCATCAGATTAAGCCAAAAATACTGCACTCCAAAAGGTAAAGATTTATGGCTAACTCTCTCTGGAACACCAAAGACTTAAGGGACTAAACAAGGTCTTAGTCATCCCATTAAATTTGAAATCATTATTAATGGAGAGACAAGGTCCTTAATAACCCTCATGCTGCTGCAATATGCTGTAACTACATACATAGCTTCTTGAAATATATTACCTACATTTGGCACTGAACCTGAAGGAAAAAAAAGATTTTTTAACAACGTATTTGAGATTTTTAACTGTGAACTAAAGACTTTTATCAGAAGTTTTAAACCAGGGCTTGTAGAATGTAGAAATATTAAAATATAATACAAAAATAGGAAGTGTGGTGAGTATTATTGGTAAGGTTATTAATATGAATCATTAATAAGATATCAGAAGCCTTATTTGCGGTAAAATGTTGCTAGATAAAGTCCAAAGTGTGAATGTGAATTGACACACTTAACTGACACACCTAACAAAATTTGCTCGGAAAGGAACTGCACTTCTTATATAGATATTCTTATTTCAGAAGTAGTGCATTTATCAGCTGATTTATACTACAAGAGAAGATGTTTCAGGTAAACAGATTAAACTTTCTAATGGCTGAAATGGGGTGTCCTCCAAGGAAGCTGTACTTGCAGCACTTGAAACATAACCAGTAAAATTKCCTCTTGTAGACAAGCTCCTCGGAGGGAACAGCAGGGCAATTCGCTGTCCCAGGGTGAGATCCATAACTCCCAGGATACTAGCTTCTCTCCCCAGGCACAACATTCATTTCACTGCACACTAAAGACCTAATTTGCAAAAAATGGTGAGCCCAGCACAGCCGCAGTGAGGAGCAGRAATTTTGCAGATGAACCAGAACCAAATGCAGAACAACGTACCTCACATCCTYTCGCATAAGACCCAAAGTAAAAGGTGTAATTGTGGGGATATCCAACATTGAAATTATCACTTGCACTAGTCTGGTAACTATACCAAGCACGCAATATGAATAAGGTTTTGTAATACAGACTGTGGTTCATTAGGAACTAAAATCACTTCAGCAGGCTTACTAACATAGTCCTGTAGGCAACAGATTTAAAGAAAAATAAAAAGCAAACAAGCATGGAAAATGTGTTGGTTCTCTCTTTAATCAGATGTTAGAATACAGACAGTTGCAATGAAGCAACTGAGAAGTCTGGACTTCTTGTCTTTTACCCTATTTACATAATCAAGAGACTAGTCTCACACAGCTCCCAGGCAAGTGTTTTATTGCTTTTTTTCTGTTTCACTTTTAAAGTACTGAATTTTTCCCTCCTCCTTTCGAGCACTGGCAATGCCCATGAGTACCAAAAACCTGTCACCTCAAACTCTAGCTTCTGTTTGTTTTCACTAATGAAAACTGCATTGAATGAATGCATGCAGTCTGGGGAAAGCCGCTTTTTGTCTGTTACRATCAAGTGCCTGTGTGAACCATTTTCATCCTGTTGGAGAGCAATGAAGCTACAAATAGTTGAACCATTCATGCAGTTGGTGGATGGAATTTATTTAAAATATCAGRTCTGAATAATTGTGATTGTCATTAGGTTACATACACCCAAATGACAGCCAGTTCCAATAAACTAAATCAAAGAGTTCCCCTGATTCAACTTGCTGTTCTTGGGCTTAAAAATCAGCTTGAAAATCTACATCTCAGTGGTTTTCAAAATACAGCCATGGGCACCTTACTTTATGTAAATATTAAGTAATTGTTCATACTTATTAGTCCACAGAAAATATGAAGAAACCCAGACACAGCTTGTTGATAACACAGTTATGCATCAAGCAAAGAATTTCAAAGCACTTTACAGTTATTTCACAGAAGGACAGCAGAGGCACAGGGAAGTGATGCACAGAAAGTCAATACAACAGTTAAGAACAGCAGTCAGCTCTCCTGWCTCAAAATCCTGTTTAACCACTATGCTCTCCCTAGTTCTTGAACTTGCTTAAATTCTTTGCACCAGTGTGAAAGAAATCATATCTGCATCCAAACACAGCACAACTCAGGCAGAAGAAGAATAATATCCACTAAGGTCTGTTTCAGAGATTCAGTCCTCTGACACATGAATTAAAAATAAACCCTACCGGCATTGTTTTTGCTGAGATTCCCTTTTTCCAGGCCAGATGGAGTGATACACACAACCCTGCTCAGTGAGGGTTGTATTTTTTTTTCACTAGAGCGACGTACAAAATCTAGCAGCTGAACCTTGCCGGGGAGGTCAATTGTTGTGCTTACCAGCTTTGGTGAGAAGCAGTTTGGCATGGGCCAGATTCCCCTTGCACTTAGAGAAGGAGTGCCTGGTGTCTACATTTGGAATAGAATTTGAGGAAATACAGGGGAAAGTGAATTTAGTCGTTCAGAGACCTCYGGATACACATGTAGCCACTAACAAACTTCGAAACACCTCCAGATCTGCAACCTGCAATAACCCAAGCTGACTAGTACAGGCCAGCGGGTTAAATAGCAGGGACAGTAACACCCCTTTGCCCAGCCAAAACTTTGGTACACTGCTTATAAAATTGGACATTAAAGAGCATAAAGGCCAGCTATTTATTTTCMACAGAACGATGGTATACAGCTTGGGAAGTTTACAGTTTCTTCTGCCTGCCAAACTGGCTCGGGCTCTTCTAACACTTCTACCCTTTCCTTCCCTCCCTATCTTCTTATCCCATTCTCTCTTTTATAGATATACGTGGGTATATACATATATACATACAAATAAACATTTATAGAAAGTGAGCTTGCATCTTWTTTGTTGTTTTACTCACTATAATCATTTGACCACTCCCTTGCAGAATTATGAAGCTGCTCGTTAATTTGCTAGTCTTGTACCTTTTTGCCAGATCTTATTTTCTTGTCTACATTTACCACTTGCTTCTTATCCATTGCTGATTTATCTTAAAAAAAGAAATAATACTTACCAGTAAATATATAGAAGAAAAAGGACTGCATTTTAGAAACACAAATTCTGTTCTCCTAGAATTCATTTTTATTTCAGTCAGTATAATATATTGATATTTTGCCAGCTAGCCCTCACTCTACATAATTTTTGCCAGTTTTTAAACTCAGAATAGTTAGTTTTATCTCTTTTACAAGACGAATTATTTTTACAACCTTTTTTTCTCCTTCTTCTTTCTATTTATTTAATTTTTTACACAAAGAAAATCTTAGGAACATTTTAGCCGAAAGCCTCTCCCTGTTTGTGTCTCATGAGCTGTGAAATATGGTTTAGATACAAGAGAGAAGATAAATAGTTTTCATTTGTAGTCTACAGAAAATGGTTTGTTCTGCTCTGGTAACTGGTAAATCTAAAAAAATATTCTAACATAAATTCTCTGTTCTTTTTAATAACAATAGCCATTTTAGAGGATGAGTGAGCTTGTACAACCTTCTGTGATGCATCAAGTCAAATCCTATTAAACATTTAATGCCACAGGCATTTAAAATTTAAAAGTTGTCTTTCATTTGGAATAAAAATGAATGATATTCCCTCAACTTTAAAAAAATTAAAATTAACAGAACTATATTTAAACAGTTGCCTACTAAATGGAACCTTTCTACTTGTTCAATACACATTTTCTGAACTGGTTAGATTCAGAGTTGGTTTTCCAAGTCTTGGAATCTTAAACATACTATTACAATATTAGCATAAGATTTATTGAGGGATATTCTAACTAAGGGGTATGCATAGTATAAGATAGCGAATAACTAGCAATGTATGTGGAATCAAGCTTGGGTCAGTTCAAATATTTCCAGTTTGYTTTTTTCAAGAAAACATGTGGATGAAAACCTCATGAGAAAAAACAATCTACTGGTTTGATATGGCTATGCATTTTGTTGTTGTTGTTGTAGAAGGCTTTCATTTTGATGAAAGTAAATATAAAGACTGTTGTTGAACAACATGGGGAGCCAAAATTTCTGATCATAAGAGGAAGTAAAATTGAAGAGTTCTCACAGAAACTTTGGAAATCTGCAGTAGGCAAAAAAGAGAAAAAAACAGGCTGCTCACAGAGTCAGAAAGAGTCAGAAATGCATATAAGAAGGCCACCTACTTAGTCTTCCCTGTAGAAGATAAAAGACACCCCATCTTCTTCAAAAAGCAAAGAGRCCACAATTCATCTTCACTTTACTCGGAAAGACTCCAACAAATGTTGCGCAAGGAGAAGATCCCTTTCCACACACAAGGGAGAATGTGAAGAACAAAGAAAACAAAAGAGGATAAGGCAAAGAGAACATCATATTTAAAAATAAGAACAGTGTACTTGCAATCAGGAAAGTAAGGAGAAAGAAAATCAGAGCTTTTGAATTATTTAAAATTTGTATAGGAGGAAAAACATTCTAAAACAAATTTTGGTGTACTGTTGTGCAAACAAACTTATTTAGGAGGACACCTGCCTTAAGGTGCAGTGTCAGCCTAAAAAAAACAGCAGAAAAAAATCTGAAATCATGATAAGAGGATTTGAGGCAGGACAGGATAGGACTTCCAAAACTTTTCTGTATGAAGAGAACAACTAAAGAACCTGCAATGTGCAGAAATAACCCAGAGTTATAAGTAATAAAAGTGAGTTTGCGGCAGATAGGAAGTAATGATTAAGTAGTGTGCATGTGGGTATCCCAATCTCAACAACATTTTTATAACAGCCTGAAGCCATAGCTGTAATAAAAATAAAACTGACTAGCATAGTTTTTCAAAAGAACATCACCAACACCCAATTTTCTACAGCCTTCCAGATAGTGCAGTGCAGCAGAGAATTGTGAGGTTTTTTTATTCATTTTCACACAAAAAAAAAAAAAAAAAAAAAAAAGACACTTCAAGGTTCAAAACCCAAAGTAGCTCATAATGGACATCTTTAAGCCACAAAAGTAGTTTCACTGTGGTGGAGAAAATAGCTATTGTAACATGCACAGAATAATGAGGAATCTAGGAGGTGGCACAAAGCACCTAACTGAAAAACTCATCATGGCACTTGAGGAGCCAAATACAGATTCAGAGARGATAAAAATGCTTTTATTCCCTCCAGCTGAATTCTGTCCACTTTCTTCTATAAAAGCAACTCATCTGTATTTGCAGGCAGCAATTCATCCCAATAAATTTCATATTTTGATTACAATTACTTTGATAGTACTGTGATTAATTCATCTCTGGTTTAGGAAATCATGGTAATATCCATATTGATTAAGATTGTAAGATATCTGGTTAAATACAAGCTAGTGTTCAACTTCCAACATCCAAGAACCACTGCTTAGACAGCTGGATTTTTACTACATGTACTATTTAAAAGAGGCCCATACATGACCATGACAGCTGATACATACTATAAGATAAACTAAACAGGCAATTAAAGCAAGAGATGTGAATATCTCAGTGTTTTAACTCTTTAAAATGATTAGTCTTATATGATAAATTTGTTTCTGAAGGGGCTAATACAGCATCAAAAAGACAAAATGCCACAGAGCTTAAGAAACCAATCTGGCTGCTGACTGGATGATGTGCTCTTTTTACATGCAAATCTAGTAATAACTAAAGATTATGTTATCTTATAACTTTTAAACTATCAACTTTATTGATAGAAGAAGATAAGACATGTTTTCCAATCTCATTTTATTCCAAAATATTACTTCACTATAATACATAAAATTAGAACTTCTGTTACTATGAAAAAAACAACTTGTTAAAGTTATAGTATGAAAAACATTGCAAGTGTTTTTATTACTAGGAATTTAAAATAATGAATTATCATATTTAGATTTCAGTAAACAAACAACAGATGCCTGAATTGTCTTTGACAACAACTTTGTTAGAAAATTATTAGTAGAGTGAGGACAACCAGTGTCATTAGAAGTAATTTGAACAGAAGGACTAACAGGTCATTTTCTGCAGATAATACTATTTTTTCCAAAGATGGGTTTGTTCATACCTTTCATATTTCATCAGCTATATAGGAAACCAAAGGTGTTTGCATTTATAAAAGATATGTTATTCAGTTTGCTACTTGATACCATAGATATCAACACTGTTTGCAGAAACTCAGTTAATTTTTTTCCAATGACCTATAAATGCTACAAGAGGGATTGAAAGCATCCTGGTYTGAAGATAAAGCTCTTTATTTGTACAAATATAACATGGACAAATGCAGATATAATGATTTCAGCAATTGTCTAAATAATCAGCAATCTAACCTAAATATTACTGCAAAAGATCAGCTTAAAACAGATTGAATGTTCTGATGGGTAATTCCATTTCCTTAGGAAGAAAAATATATCCAAAAATATATTTCCCTCTGTAGAAAAGGAAACTATCATATTACCAGGAATAATACAGAAAAACATTACTATTAGATTATGATATTACCAGCCAGTGTTCTTGCAGCATCTGTCAAGGAGGTGCAAGCCCCCAGCCATATTCACTAGGACTACACATTCCAACCTATACAGCCAACCTGCAAATTTTGTCACTAGAGAAAGTCTTGCACATTAGAGAAAACCTGTAAGCTTCATCGGATTTTTCTATGGATATATCTGCTTTAAAGCTAAATCTGATTTTGCAATGTGCTCTGCCCCCTCCAGCCCCCCAAAATTGTGGTCTGTGTTCTGAATTAAATCAGATTTTTGTTTTGTCCCTGTTACAAGACGACGAAATACCCTTTGTATCCACTGCTTTGTTATTTCATTAGAGCATTTGACAGCTAGAATTGGGCAGATGTCATTGAAGAGGCTGCTGTGATTCAGGTAATTGCATTATGTGTGTTTTCCAGGCTTTAAAAATTCTCTCTTAGGAATTCAAAATCCTAAAAGTGGTGAAAGATCTCAAAAGATCTGTCAGCTGAGGAAACGCAGTCATATCCCTTTCTAGTTATATTATTGAGAATCTTTGGAAACCATAAGACTGTATCTGAAGCACTTTAGTGCCCTAAAGTAGGAAAAGCGTGCCACATACGCCTTAGAGGCAGAGGTCCAAAGATGATACCTAAACAGTGGACCACCAAGCTCCCACGGTTCAGGCCAGTGKTTGGGCTGCATCCTGTTTCTATGTCAGGGCAAAATCTGCCAAAGGTCCATACCTCCTTCCTTCCCACAGATTTCCTTCCYATCTCCCACCTGCCCAGCATGATGAGTGTACACAGGCAAGAAACAGGCRTGGAGCCAAGGAAGGGGGCACACACACTCTGCCCAGTTTCCTCCCCGTGATGGTATGGACACCAGGACATACCACAGTCTRTATACCCCCTAGACGTAACCGAATTTACCAAGATCATTCACATGCAACAGTCAGAAAGGAAACATAAATACATACAACACAGTATTCTGTATTTACTGAAAACATTCCTTATCAGATAACTCTTGCTRTATGTTAGTTGAGGTCTTAAAGATCAAGCAGTTTAGTGTATCACTAGAATTAATGTTTTATTTTGTTTAATAGACTGCTTTTGTTCTCATGGTATGATCATTTCAGTAGCACTGATGTCTATTATTTGTCAGACTTACATGTCTGCATGTAATAATAGAAATTATGTGAATATGGCCAAAATTAATACAAAATATGTGTTAGCATTTGAGAATAACGAATTGCACTTATCTATCTTAGTCTGTTGCAAGAGGTACATATATAGTTGCTAACTATAAATAGTGTTAGATTCTGCCAATTATTGGATAATTAGATTTTATCCTTAGGAGAAAAAGGAAAAAGAACAAGAAACTGGATGGAACAGCGCATCAGTCCCATTGCCTATTAAGTACACAGTTATTGATAAATGAAATGGTTGCAGCACCAAAATCTATAGATAGAATAGTTTAAGAAAACATAGTAAGGTACATTCTCTGATCAAAAGGATACACAAGCTCAGTAGTGCAGACTCCAGAGAGATCAAAGTAATGTTTGACAGAGAAACCTCTCTTCCGACAATATTGTTTGATCTATGTCTCAAGGACAGAATAGAAATATTATTTCCATTTTCATGCTGACATACAGGAGCGTGCTAGAAGGACGTTCTCATAAACAAAGTGCTGCAGACCATGCTATCATCCGGCTTCTATTTTTCTTCAGCTTTCAGGGTAGGTGTAGTTCATAATACAGAATATTTTCTGGTGAAACTAGGGTGTAGGGAAGTCCACTGAAGTTAGAGAATCCAGAGATACTCAGGAGCTACCACAGTTGGATACTCTTGAAGAAACTAGATGTTCTACTTTTGAAAATACCTGAAAAATGTGTAAAGGTAGATAGCCTTTACTTTTTGTTACTCATGGATGGAATCAAAAAAGTCATTTATTTGTAATATTTAATTTGTTGCTTTTTGAGRTGATTAGTAATATGGTATTGATATGATGATTTTAGCAACATATTTTGGGGTGGTTTTATTGTTTCAATTGCTTCAGCTACTGAGAAAAAAACTCAAATTGGTCATGTATTTCTTCTCGATCATTTACAGTTTATAGTCAGATAATGTGTAGTAAAATTGAATGAAACATGAAATTCAATATAAAGTCAATCAAATGATTACTTTTTGTTTATAATTTAATATTTTATATATTTATTAATTTAACATTTAATATAATTAATATTAATTATAATCTAATAAATGTCAGCAGTAATGTTCTAGGCCATATTTTGGATTCATTTATATTCAAGAAACTATTTTCACTTTTTTATATAATTAGTTGATCAGAAACAGATTTTAGCTTCAACTGCAAGCAAATTATAATTGGCTCCCGCTGGCTAAGCAAAATGATTTTTGTTTAGTTAAAAGCAAAAATAACTTTCAAAATCTTTATGATTTACATTGGAACAAACCAGGATCTATGATTTTCTTTTCTCATGAAACAAAAACTGAGAGATTAAGATAAAATTCCTTCAGATTAGTAAATCAGCTGATGACTTTGGTCATATACATAGTCCTTTATTTGAGGGTCAGTCTCTCTTTTCTCTCTCTAACTCCATTTTTGTTGAATAATTTTCTTCTGAACCTGAAATGCCTTTCCAGGTGATTATTTAATCAACRTGATATGTATTCACACTAAAATTTTGTTCTCGATAATTCATATTTTCTATCATAAAAATGTTTTGCTGAAAAATTCCACCCAGCTCTATTGCTGAATTTCAGTTAACCAAACTCTCTGATTAAAAATTACATATATGAAGCTAATCAGATCCTAATAACAAATGTGAAGATTAACAAGAGAGAGCTTGGTGAACAATTCAGTGCACACAGCGTAGATTAATTTATCTCTTAATTGTTACTAAATTATTCACAAAGTAATGTTGATTTGAAAGACTTTTTTCTTTTTGCTTTTCAAAAGTATACAGTAGTTATATGAGTTATATGAGTATATGAGTATATGAGTTATGAGGSATAGCAGTCCAGCATATAGATTTCTTGCAAAAAAATATTATTAGGTTATTAGGCAGGAATGGATGAAGAAAAAGGCTTTCCTGACTTCTGCATTGTTCATTCTGACCAGAAATAATTCCATCCTCTACCCAGATTCTGTTCTCTATTTACTTTTGTAGGAATTAAAGAGATGCAAGAAGGATGCAAACATGCAGAGATAAAATTTTCTGAGGCAGGATAGCTAGGGAGAAGCAATATTTTGCAGCTTTACGGAACAATGCAGCTGAGTGTGCATTCTCCCACTGGTCTGAAGATGATTCTGCCTTCGCTTTCTCTTGCTGATGCATGCTTATCCTAACTACCTTTCTYTTCTTCATCTTTTTATGTTGGAGGGGATTTTGTTTGTTCGCTTTTTTTTGTTTGTTTGTTCTTTGGGATCTGCTCTGAAATGTTATCCAGACTGTTAGTTACAGATTGGTTAACGTAGGAAATCAAGATTTGTATATTACAAGTAGAAGATGTATGTCAAGTCAAAGGAAATAAATTGCTTCCAGCTTGTGTCAGACCATGTGGATCTATATCAACACTACAGGAGAGAGGTCAGGAGATCTGTGTTAAACCTACAAACTGAAAAACTGCAGTGTATAGAAATACACTCCTAACATAACGCCAACAGCGTGACTGACATGATTTTCTACATGACATGATGGGTATCACCATGTGGAGATACGTGTTAATCGCTGACTTGTCACAGGCCCAAACGTAGATACTTACTCCCCAGCTGTATTTCTGAAGTAAGTTTATCCTGCAGCCTGTGCTTTAGTGTACTCTGTAAATCAGCACATATGATGAGTGCAAGCAAAGGCAGTTTTGTTGCTTTTTTTTTTTTTTACGTATAAATCATATAGCATGGACAGAGGAATGAAAAAGCATTGTTCTTCACAAATAGAAAACAGCAAAAAACATGTTCTAGAGAAAACTTTGAGAAAAATATTTAGAAGATAGGTCACAGGACTGCTGTAATGTCATGCACACAACGTGTTTTGTGTGTCACATTTTGGAATTATTCCATAATGAGAAAAACAATGTAAATTTTGAATAGACTTTTATGAACACAGATTCATACCCTCCAGTCCAGATTCTTACTAGAGGGTCTGCACTCAAATCGTGTGTACTCAAATCTCATCACAAAATCATCTCTTATCTATTTTTGAAGCATTCAAATGCCAGAGTATTTGAACTGCCTAGCATCTGAGGTAAAAAGTACCCCATAACGCCTTTCAACAGTGAAAGTAAAAAAAAGTATTTTTGATGCATTCATCATCGTGAGCTTATATTCAACAGTTTCAATGGCTTTACGTATATATCCTAGAGAGCAGAATTCCTCATAGTGCTATGCACTCCTTTCAACTGCCACATTTAATTCAAACACGAGGTTCTATAATTTATAGAAAATTAAAATCTAATGTGGGAACCTTTTGCAGAATGCTTTCCAAGCTTAGACACAGCAGAGATCAAACTCAATATTTTGAAAGCCAAAGGAGAATTCAAAGATATATTTAGKATGAACAATATGACAGGCTTTTGTTTCTGCTCCTTTTATAAATGACCTACTAAAATTTTATCTACAAGTGACAATTTAATAATTACTACAACAAAACAGAGGAAATTGCAAATTTCTAATAACTGAAATTGATTTGCATTGGCACATGCAAAATAAATCAAACCTTGTAATGCACCAAATCTCTTCTTATATTTTCCTTTTTTCTCACATGGTTTTCATCAGATTTGGTTAGTAATGGCAACTACCATTAACACGTACTTTGCATAAGTGTCTTTTTGTTTCTGTTAATTCTCCTGGAACATTTCTATTTGCCAGTTGTGAGCTAGCTTGTCTTATTATGTGGCAATTCTGCCACCAGTAGTCCCATGGCTATATTTTACAAGGAGCTCCTGTAAATAACAGCCAAGGATATTGGAGTTTTAGATATAAAATTTTATTCCCTGTAAATGATTTAGAAACATTTCCCCTTCCATTCAACATCTGTGACAGCCCTTACAGCGCAGAATCTTGTCTAAGATGCTTCAATAYATAAAGATAGTAAGAAAGCTCTGGCAAGAGTAGAGTAGACCTACATCATGCACCACAGTTTGATTATGGTAGCTGAGGCATGTTGTGATACCATGTATTTTTGGCTAGTGGCACAAATGCTCTGGGATTGAAACTGCAAGACACACTGCAGAAAGCAAGGGAAGTCATACCAGCAGCTCTAGTCCCAGAGGACAGCAGAACAAGCTACCAGTGGGACATTACACTTGCAGCTGCTKGTAGCAGCAGTGAATTATTTGATTTATTAACTAATTAAGCTCCTTAGCAATCCTGCGTAAGACTTCTAATCATGTTACTCCCTGTAAAAGTATAGGGGAAGGAAGAAATTTCCATTAGGATTTTACTTTTTGAGATTATTCCACTGAAAAGAAGGAAACCATGGCCTTTCTCTGCATGCAGAAAAGGCAGAGAAAATCACTGTTCAGGCATGCATGCCTTGGGGACCCACATTTTAGTCAACATTTCTCCATATAATGCTCAAGAGTAAGTACAGAAAGTTGCCATAGGCTATAACACAATTAATTTTGGTCAGTTTATATAAATGCTTTAGCTYGAGGGAAAGAATGCAGATATGCCCTCCTATATGACTTCCTCAGCAAGTACTGCTGCTCAGGCAGGGGACAAGCAAGACGAGCTGAAGGACTTCTCTCTCTTTCTGTGGACCGTGCAGTGGAAATCTATCCAGAAAGGCATGCAGCATGCTTCTTTATGTGCGTACCCAGTGTTTGCTCATCAGACTGGATATCCACAGTGCCAAATACTCTATATTCATGCTGTACAATCCTGCAACATTGCTGATCTAAATGCAAGGGAACCATSTACTTCCTGATACTGCTAGTTCTCACCTTGATATGCATTTACAGGGATAGCAGGGTGGATGTAAATCAAGCTGGGCTTGTAGAAGGAAAAGATCTTCGAAATGAACTTTTCAAATATGTTTGTACATTGACCTACAAACTGCTGAAAGATAGCTGTGTCTTAGTTGGGTGAGGGGCTAGAGATCCTGATGTTTCTGCAACATTTTCAATACAATGGTTTAAGACTGCCATCTATTGCCTCTAATGCTRTATGTGTGCAATGTTTCTGAGTAATTCTGAACAAGATCACACCTCTCCACAGCTAATATCCAAGGAACAAAGCTCTTTGCAYGCACATTTTTCTTCAGTTTTAGGGGCCTTATCTATAAAAGATACCTAACAGAGTAATGAACTGAGGCAGAACATACTCTTGGCATCTCAAATCTGTTAGTTTTCAAACATGCATGTTCTTTGTAGAACAAAACCTTACCAGATCCTTTCCTGAGAAAGAAGATGTATTCCTGAACTGTATAAATGTACCAGCAAAGAAACATAAGTTAATTTTTATTTCAGCCATCAGTAAAATAGACTCAAGGAAAACCATAATAGAGATTTACATTTTCCAAATGTGTTAATAAGAGATTACATGTATCATCTGGATACATTTCTTAAAATGGAAGCTGGAAGCAACCAACTCAGATCCCAAACAGCAACTGGGAAAATACAACTCTGGGGGAAAAAACACTGCTGATAATTGAGCTCTGCATTATTCATTTCATGCACCAGGCTGTGCCCCAAGGAATATTCAGTGAGGGAAAAGATAAACTATCACTAATTCTTCTCAGACCCTATTCATGGGTCAGCATCTAACTAAACAAGGAGAAATGCAGCTCATACAGTGGTTTCTTTTTTCTTACATTTAGTCAAAAAGTTGTCAGATACACATACGTAATCTTATATATTTATATAATGAGTACATTGTGTATACAGCATGTAGGTGGATTTGTATGGCAAATACAGATCCAAAGCAAGACTGAAGTGGTCAGCTTATGAGCACCTGTGAAACAACACATAGCAAGAGTCAGTTCTTGCTTCTCCACCGGAGGAATTCCTCCCTCAGATACCAGTCAGAGCATCTGAAAGAACAAGAATTTCTATGCTTTACAAAAAAAGTTCTGCCAGTAGGTGCCTCCAAGGTTTTTGGGTAAGCAGATTCTGGCATTCAGGTCTATTTTATTCTGGATTTTGTGCTATATAGCACAAACAAAGTATATAGAATCTCTAGGTATGGACCAGGCTCCTACTATGTTGACTACAAAATAAATATAAAAAGACAATTCCTGTCCCAAAATGCATGTGACCAATATAGAAGATGAAAGACAACACATGGATGCAAGGAAGAAGTATATGGTTGATAAAAAGGTCTGCATAGCTGCAACACTGATACAACTCTGTTACCAGTGAGCTTTGAAAAAGAAGCAGTGCTGCCTCATTTCCAGCATGAACATATTGTTCTTGCAGTTTTAAGCTCCAGATTTTCAAATACTTATGTAAGTAAATGACTCAAAATAAAAGAACAGTCCCACTGTAGCAAACATGGCTAAATTTATTTTTAGATTTATTTTTCATAAGAAATATAGCAAGACCAGAGGAGTGCATAGGGCGCCCAGGTGATTAGTAAACCAAGCAGCAGAATATACCCAGTTGTTCACCTAAAATGATAAATGTTGTAGTAAAATATGTTGCAAATATAAAATCAATATGAACTTTGTCTTGCAAAAACTGAGGGTTAAAACCTTTTTCCACTGGCACTTTTAACATAATTTTAAATTAATTACCATGATTGTGTTTGTTATTTGCAATTATCATTACAGTTCTTGAAAATAATGAACTCTATATTTAAGATTTTCCATTATAAGGCATTATTTCCAGTTTATAACTTAATAATATAATAACTATAGTAATAAATGCATTTTTCTTTACATAATTATTCCTTGCTTCAAGACAGATTTTATTCGTTCATATTTTGGAAGTTTCAGCAAAATAGCTCTGCCATTATAAGAAAATTGTTATGTGTCTAAAACAATTTAGCTTGCCTAGATTAGATTTAGATTTGCTAGAATTTTGCACTGAAATGTCTGATATATCTATCTACACTGGCCATGGTCCTTACCCTTAAAGTTCCTGCAAACAATCTGTCCATACATGAATCATTTCCACACAGTAAGCAAACCCTTTCCTTTACAGGACTGCAGAAACTGAGCAGGACTTTCTCTGCGACTTGATCCTTCAAAATACCAATTATTAAGCCAAAAGTCAGACCTACAACCAGTGAGCTAAACTTTCTTGTGACCCTGTTTTCTTCCCTCTCTGCACTCAAGCATCAAGAACAAACTTCTTCAGTGGAAAATGGAGCGTAAGAGGGACAAATGCAGAGTGTGGGGACAGTCAGGAACTGGCCTGTGCTGTCGGATTTAACTCAGATTGGACGAACTACAGATGTTTATTTGTGGGAGGTGTTTTTGTTGGTAGTTTTTTACGTGTTTTCCAGTTAAAAGACTGAAAAACAGATATTGTTTTCAGCCCACCATAGTGCTGCTTCCGTAGCATAAGGCTGAGACTATATAGATCATATGTCCTGCTCTTTCATGTGGGGACACATGGAGCTGAAGATGCAGCCCCAGATACACCAGGCTGGTGCAGTTTCATCCATCCTGCCTTTGGGGTACGGTTCACAAAATGAGCTGTGCCAGGACCGTGCCTGAGTATTATCTGAAAACTACCTGGAGTGATCTGACTCAGAAAAAAACAAATAAGCAAGTGGATAATCAGGGATCCACTGTTGGTCCTCTCTCAGTTTGCAATGTAGATGTCTCCCTCAGTGACTATGTGAGAGCTGAACTGTGAATCTGTCTCAAGTCTCCTGGGTAGCCTGTAATCGAGATCAATAAAACATGAAATTCAGAATGAACTGACACATAGTCATTAAAGACTAACTAAAATTCAAATGAAAACACAAGGAAGAAATGATTTGTTTTCTGCACAAATTCCTTTTCTGCATGTCTGAAAGGGAAACATAATACAAATTAGTATAGCTTATTCAAGTATTCTGATTTTGTTTTTTTCTTTTTTCAAGTGAGCTATTCCACTCACTAATGACTTCTCAAATTAGAACTTTGACTAAGAAAATTACTTCTTTGGCCTCTGAAGCTGTAGCACTATTATTTCCTTAACATTTARGTCACAAAAACATGTAGAAACAAGCCTAATCCAAGATTCATTACATTCTGTGGTATACAAGCCTGCTATCAATGACTGCCTCTGCTCTTAASAGATTATATAATACCTGTAATTTAAGTGAGATCCCTTTTGGATCAGTGATTCATGCTTGCTCTCTCTCAGAAGCATATTTCAGTTTTATATTTCCTTTGGAATAATATTTTAAGCTATTAAATAGGCAATATTTTAATACTGTATTTGATATGAATCATTGATAGTGTATTTCTGTTTTGTACGTGCATTTTCTGATGTTCTCAGATTTTAGTAGAAGGTATTTTTAGCAGTGCTGGTTAAAATGCTTTGGAGAAAACATTAACTCTCAAAATAATGGACATGTTCATCAACAGTCAAACATTGTACAATGATGAGATAAAAGCAGGGACTTTGGTGTGGAGATTTTAACTTATTTGTAAAGCAACTATGATAACTTTTGTTACAGTTCTTTTTTTTAATCTTTTGCAGTTTTCTGTGTTTCTTTTTCATCTCAGTAAAGAATAAAAATAAAAATATATAATTTTTACCCTATACTACTGTCTTTAGGAATGGAAATATCTATGAATATATATGCCAACATTTCTCCAGTACTGCAAAATGTGAGCCAAATCTTTCCACTCCAATAATATCTGCAATTTGGAGAATAAAGAGTTGATTAGAAAAAAAATATATATATACATATGCATATGCATTTTGTCGTTGTCATATTTGGCCTCTAACTTTTGCGTTATCACTGATGAAGCTACAAAATATATGTTCTCCAGTCCAACTAAATAGAACAGATTAAATCTTTTACAATCAACTGAAAAAGACCCTTATGATTTCTCTTTGAAAAGCTGTTCTCATTGCATAATAAAACCTTTTTTTTCCCTAGAAAGTGATTGATTTTTCCTTATTGAAGTTCTTGCAATTTCATTTTTTGTAGAGGTTTTGATTTTCATGTGTGCTTATGTATGTCTGCAGAAACACAAACACGGAATTGTTCTACAGCAAAATCAATGAAATGAAAGCAACTCCACAAACATTAAGCTTACATGGAAGAAACCAAGAATGGCAGAAAAAAACAGAGCCATGGAAGAGTGCTTCCCAGCTCTGCTAATGGAGCTGGCTATCCTTAGTGCAGGAATGGTGGCCCTTCCTGAGGGCCTATCTGGGCTCTTTGGTCATAAGGAATCTTTATTGGGAAGTCCTCCTTTACAAAACACAAGGGGAAAAGGATGCATTTAACACTATCCTGACTCATCCTATAGCAGCTGAGGCATCTCAGCAGACGCTAAGCCACCAAAAAGACTGGTGCAGCTCACTTTCCTGTAAAGAACAAAGGGGTTYGTGATTGAGGAAGCAGATGGCTAATCCAGCTCTTGGATGGACACCTGGTTTGCTATGGGCGACTTTGCAACTGCGGGTTGCCTTTTCCTCAGTGACTGTTGCAAAGCCRAACCTGGGACTAAAGAGCTCAATTCTGTATCTTTGCCGTGCGTTAGATAATTTTCAGCATGGTTTCCTTGGGCACTCACCATGAATACAGCTACACATTCTGGCACTCTGTACACAAGCAGTATAGAAAATGACAGCAAAGGGAGAATATTCCTGTGATTGCAGCCAGACATATTGTTAGTGAGTCTTTAAAGCATTATAAATAGCTAGAAATGTGCCAGTATGTTCTGTAGAGATGAATTTTCACAACCTTTTTTTAAATAAAAATAATATTTTTGAAACAGTAATAATGGTAAAAAGGTTTTCTTTTGTTATAGGATTAGATTTTAATTTTCTAAAGCTTTCAGACCTCCACTCTGAAACACAGAACCATGCAAGTCTGAATATTACTTTTCTTATTCTCACACATTTTCCTTGCCTTCTTTGTTGCTGAGATYACCAAATGAAATAAATACTAGGGGAAAGATCCTAAGCAGGTGTAACATTCAGCTGAAATTGAACAATTAAGTTGTTCAACTTATGTGTTTTGTATAAAGTTTAAAACAAGAAGACACAAATAAAGTCGAAAAAAACCTGAACAGCAATCYTCTTGCACTGAAATAGTGAGAATATAAAAAAATGAAAGCAGAGAAAAACAATTAAGAATTAGGGAAAAGAAAGGAAAAATAAAATAAAAAAAAACTTCAATTCAGAACCTGTGAAATTAAGGTAATTTTGTAATCTCAGGAATTACCATTAATATTATTATAATATTTTTCTTCCATGTCTGTACTGTAGAAATTACTCAATGTAACTGAATATTATTGATGTGGATATACCTATAAAATGAAGACATTTGGCAGACCTTCTGCTCTGTGCGTAGTGTTACTTTCCACCTCTCAGGTGTAGGCATAAACTGAAAACAAGGAAGCTTCATGAAAACATTCCTAGCTGTAGCAAGCTCAGGTCACCACTGACAAGCCCAATTTCTCAAGCCCTGCAGTACATTTCCAAAGAGGGAAAGGAGACAGAGAGGAGGAGAGGACTTCTGCGGATTAACTAGTTTTGGCGGGAGGGTTTAACATATCTATTTACTTTTATTTTAATATATTGAAATTCTGAATCTCTTAATGTCAAAAAAAAAAGAGAGAGAGAGAGAGAGAGAGAGAGAAAGAGAGAGAAATCCTCAGTAAGACATTTCTTTCTCTTCTATATCATTCTCCATCTTCCTTTTCTTGACAAATGTTCCCCCATGGAAAACAACATATGCACATACCTCACAGCAGTTTTTCGAAGTTATCTCAGGCGTAGTAGCCAGCAGTCACTTTTGTCAACTAAGCAATGTTTTTAAATGTAAGACTTCCTCAAGCAGAAATACCCAAGAAAGCTAAGAGAAATCAACTAAAGCTGAAAGTTGCTTTCCTTTTCTCCCTCAAAAATTAACTCAAAACAGTTTATATTAATTTTATTAATAAATGACCATGTCCATACTGGAGGCTACTATACTTTAATACTTGTGCTACATTCATATTTTCAGCTGATTATCTCCATAAGAGCCTGAGGATACTCTTACGGAGAAGTGCTTAGAGATTGGCTGTTCCCATTAACTGAGCTTCCTAAGAGGAAGGCTTTCCTTCTTTCTTTCTTATATAGCAGTTACATCTTCTAAGCACAGCTATATTAGCAGCTTCTTCTGGTGTTTCTCTCAARGTATTCCTTGATTTAATTTCCAAAACATCCAGGTGCTTAAATTTATATACAAGTTATCAGAATATCTGGCTGCAAAAACCCAGCATCTGACCTACATTTAGTCTCTCCATTGATTCTGTTGGCCTTGGACTTCTTTCAAAAGGGATCATAAAAAAAACAAAGCTGGTACAGTGATGTCAAGTCATCATTTAATCCCTCCTCCTGCCCCCAGACAAAGCTAACTATGCCTAATCCACTTCTAACAGCTCTTTGTGTAACTGTTGTTAAATAACCCTCTGAAGTTGATAATCCTTGTAAAAAAATCTATTTTAGAGCTAAACTGTCCTTACAGTAGAAATATGAATATCTTTTGCTCTATATTACATCTTTTCTCTTATTCCCAGTGAACTCTGATAATAACTTATTCCCTTGCTCCTTGTGTTCTTTTATGTAGAGTATCTACACTTTACAAACCCAGAGCTTTCACTGTTACACACAAGTCCCAATTTATTAAWAATCTTTCCCATACTGTACCTTATTTTTCTTTCATAAAGGTATGCAAAACTGGACACAGCACTGCTATTAAGGAATCATCAAAGTCAAAGGTACATCACATTGCTTACACAGACTCACAGGTTGACTCACATCTGCCATACGATACACAGTCTTCTGGAGATGCTTTTCAGCAGGAATGCGACGAAGTCGACGAGTACCTCCTCCAAATTGTGCCATATTTTACTCTGACTTAAGCATAACATTTTGCATTTTTACATTATTGTATTGCATCATATATACTTAGAATCATTTCCTCAGTTTACCCAACTCTGCCCTCTGAAGCAGGGGTCCCCCATTTTTATTTTTTCACAGAGGTTTCATTTAGGAGGCAGGACGTCCAGTTGAGCGCTGCAAATGGGGCTCATTAGCTAGGTATAATCTTTATTTTGAACAGATACAGCATGCGAGGCGCTGTGAATGTATACTTACTGTGAGAGAATTCAAGTCTGAAAGAGACGTTGTAGCTGACTTTTACATTGACAACTCGAGCTTCTTGAGAAGCTAGAAGAGACATTCTAGCCGCTTATTCTGTTTTTGAGATCTTGCTGGCGTTAGTTCCCTTGTACCTTGACTGGTCTGATTTTATTCCCAGATGTCTGTGCTCACGTGCCAGCTAAGTCATAACTAATAACTAAGGAAAAAAAYGGCAGAATTAGTGGATCTTTTCTCCCCTGGGTATGAACAGAGGAAGGGAAAGGAGGTGTAATTCACATTAAAACTGAGGAAGAAATATGAGCCAGGTATGAGCCAGATATGAGAAAGAGATAATAATAATACGACGAATATAGRGGGAAAGTGCACAATGCAGATATCTATGCCTTTTGTCACATTGCTTTTAAAGTACGGCTGAAAAACTGAACTCTGTGAAGCCAATGTCGCTGTCTTTTGCTTCCCATTGAAGCAATTTCATTGTCTTTTGGCTCTCTCATTTGAAAAAAAAATGATTTTTCTGTGCGTTATCATGACCTAGATGGAAATTTTGACTTTCTATTCAGTAATGAATCTATCAACATTTCTTACTTTTGAAGTACTTGTGAAATACCATATATTGTACCATATTTTGATCAAAATAAACCTTAATCAGCAGATTGATAAGGCTTTTACTAAGAGTTAATGTTCTGTGCTGATAATAAAATCACCTTTCTAGAGAAGAAGAGATTAGTATAGATAAAATGTTTCACTGTGAGATAATACTAATTTGATTTATCATTTTAATTTGTTAGTACTTGACTCTCATGTCCTTTGTCAGAATCGTTTGTATAAACTTTCCCAGTTGTAACATATAATCTTTTATTGTTATTACTGTCTAACTTAAGATGATGTACATACTTGAGAATGCTTTTAGTCTCACTAATTTATGAGAAATATATTATGAAAATCTGGTTAACTAAAAATTGTTTGCTGAGTATGTACAGTTGTGTGACTTATCATGCTCTCCTATCCCACAGGGATCAAYGGAAATATATGTCCATACTATAAATAAAATAGTTTGGTGAATATGAGTTAACTAACTTGGAATAAAATAGCTGTAAGAAGTCAGTGGTTAAGTTTTTAACTTGCATTAGACTTTTCTTTTTTCTTTTTGGCAATAGATAGACGTGTTACCATTACAAATCGTGACCATACTGGGTGACATTCTCTTACCATTCTTTTTTTGTTTTGTAAACTTGCATTGTTTTGCTCTCATCTTCTTGACATATCTAGTATCTTAACATTTGCTACTTTGTCAGGGACACAGTTCAGATCACATTACTCTAAATGATTAAGTCATTTAATTGTCTTTAGTGATTTCAAATCACACTCAAAGATGAGATCTATTGTAAAATGCCATTGGAGAACATAATTTTTTGCCTAGATGAATCTGAGGAGCTCTCAGAGGTAGCAAGCCAACAGGCTTTGTCTGATTATGTGAAATCTAGCACAAATGTGATTTTCCAGTGAATAATTCCCAGATGAGATAATGGCATTATCACCTTACTTTACACATTGGTAGACATATAGTTTTATGCTGCACTTTGCACTTCAGTAGATCTATGGTTTTATGCTTTACTAGTGCTGTTTCTGATGTTTATAAAATATGCTAATAGCTACGCAATGAACCAAAATACAATACAGCTCGACTAGTGTGTACTATTTCTTGTATCTTTGTTCTCATATAAGCATTAATATTCTTCAAGTAAAGGCCAATGTAAATAGTATTAATACACTAACATATTGCCATAGGTACAAATTTTGATATTTCTGTTTCTCAGGAAAATACTAACATTTAAAAATATATTTTGAAAAACTGTCATTAAGTTTCTCTCCCTATATATATATGATGATCATATATCCCAAATAATAAATATGTAGACACTGAGAAAATGTAACAGGATTAATTAAAAGAAAAGCATCTGTCATTGATGGTTATGACATGCAAAATCTTGACTTTTTGTATGCCAGAAAATATGATAATTAGAACCAGCTGAATATAAATTTAATCATCTCATTATGTAATGTTGTTTGTTAAAGAAGATTTAGCAAATAAACTGAAAGTGCTGCATTTTCAGAATCAAGCTCTATCATTTACGATTAACCAGCCTGATATTCAACTTTCAAATGTTATTCATTACACAGTGAAAGGCATGCAGTGGGAAGAGGGAAAGGGGAAAAGGTGAGGGAGAGTGAGCTACAGAAGCTACAGTGCATCAGGAAAAGGAGTATGGGCAAAGTCTGACTTCACATCTGTTAACAGGAAACAAGTGTAGCATGAAGACTATGATATTTCTTCTGAGAAAGGACCTCCTGGTGCCCGATGAGCTTGTCTCTACCAGGGGTCTTTTGCCTTTGCCAGAGGCAGTCTGCTTTGCCGTGCTTGGAGAAACGCAGCAGGGACAGCTGACTGTCCATATCTCGCCTCGGCACGAGGCAGCATTTCGTGTTGAGATCCTGCAGGCATCCCAAAAGCAGCCATTTCCCGCAGAGCAACACTATCCTGATGCACACACTAAAAAGCAGCTGCATGTACCACCATGTAACAGCACACACTGTCCCTCTTCAAGGACTCTGCACAGACATGAATTAAGCCTATGGGGACCTGGGAAAAGTAAATTTTGCTGTTTACTTCAATATATTCCCTAACAAGCTGTGAAATAAGAGGGGCGGGGGGGAGGAATGAGGAGGGAGGAGGGGAAATACATTTCAATTTTATAGTATCATAAGACATAATGTAATTCTAATTTAACTCAAGCAGGAAATAAAACAAGATATTCTTTAACATTTGTTGTTCAGAGTTTGCTATATTTTGAAATAGAAAAAATACTATGATTAAAATTTTACTAAAAAAAAGTGCGCAACCAGATGCACTAATACCTTTTGCATATGGAGCAGCATTTTAATAGTGGAGTAAAGGAGTTCTTAAGGGAGAAAGGTGCAACTCAAGGGTAAACATGGCATAACCTGACTCCCAGGAACTTAAACCCTGGGTTGCTTTGAGTCTTTTAAATGGTTTGCAAATTATTTGTCTTTAATCATGAAAACACTGTGTCCACGGTACTGAAATGCAGGCTASATTATACTGAGGATTTCAAATTAAGGTCATATTTTTTTAATCAATATGTATATGGGAATGTGCATCCCCTCAGCAGTAGAAAATTAAAAAGAAAGAAAACGTAAAACATCCCCTAATGATGTGAATTAACACGATGAAAGGAAGATACAGCAAGGTGCATACATTCATACTTCAGCTATTTTAGGGCTATGGTTGTTTAGCCTTATCAAATTCCAAAGAGAATTCTAATACTACGCTAGGAAAAAGTCTGTAGTAGAAAAGAGACCTTCAAGAGGCATAGCAAAGTGAACAGTAATGTGCTGAGCATATATTTTCTTGCAGTTCTAAGGCAGTATGTACTTTCCTAGCCCAGAATTAGAAATCTTGCTTGCTTGTTTTGTATCAGAAAGAGAGGATAACATTCCTTCCTTTCTCCGACGTATACACATATACCCAACAAAACTTTTTTCATGTTATAGGTAATAATCCTCAACCAATCTSTTTTGGAAAAAGCATTACAGATGTTCTATGTCATGTAGATGTCACATCACATTACATGAAGCATTTCCTGATTTTCAGGATGCTTCTGTCATGACAAGCATAAAGAAGCTAGTCAGGAATTAAGTCCTAGCAGATTTATTTATATAAGCAGTAATAATGTACCTGACATTGTGCTTTCTGACATGTGAAAATTAAAAAATGCACTGAAACCATCCACAAAATAATTCTTCTCTCTGAGCACTTTCTCTAACTCTCCACTGTTGCTTAGTTATTTCGCTACTATTGTTTAAATTTCCACTGGACGTTAGAAAAGACACCATCTATATTTAAACAATAAGGGAAAGATATTTGAATTGGCAAGTTTCCATAATGCAAAAGGTGAAAGATAAWAGCTCAAGTTTGTCTTCAGCTAAACGTCTTTTGAATTGCAGAGATCTGGACCCCAAAATAGAATAGATTTCAGTGGGGTGCAGCATCTTTGTGGAAAAAGAGTTCCAAAAAATCATTCCCCAAAGTATCAATGCACAAGGAGTACACAAAGAGCCTCACTGGCTTTTATATATATATATATATACACACATATATATATACACATATATATATGTATAAATGCATACACACATACATTTTTTTTTCTTACTGATGTGAATGAGTATTTAATAAGGCTCTAACCTATTCCCCTGAATAAATGATGGACTTAATAAATAACCCAAAGAAATTCTAGGACTTTTCTCATGCAAGTGTTCAGATTACAAGTTATAGTAATTCTTATTATTTTAAAAAGATAGAGACATAAACCACACCATTCTATTTCATATCATTATGCGTTTGCTATGAACTCATTCCTTTGCACTGTTTCAGCAGAATGTAGACTGTAAAATCAGCTTTAGCGAGTTCTATCGATCAGCCTCTCTCTTCATTTAGTCTTGTGCAAATGCATACAGAAAAAGCTTTGCAGAGATTCTACTTACTTCTCTTGTAACTCAAATTTATTGAATATTGCTAATGAAGAACACAAGTAAGAGAATCCAATTCATTCTCCCTTATGCTAGGAGCTTTTGAAGTTTCAAGAARCAGTTTGTATTTCTAAAGGCCTCCAAAAGATTTCTGAATAAACTAAACAGAATAGACAAAATAGCATGTGTAGTTTTTCCACAATTGTTTTTTTTTCCTGTATGAAGTCTACTACAAGTGTGTCATTAGTTGCATTGATTAGAAGCCTAACATAAGGCACACAACAAAACATCATCTGTACTCCTTGCAGTGAGGTATGACAGCATTATCTGGAATACGTAGGAAAGTAAAAACATTAGCAGCTCTTCAGGGCTCAAATACTGCACTGCATTAATTGCAATTTGTATAAAGAATTTATTTTTTTATTCTGCCTTCACTAAGTAATAATGCACATTATTAATTTACATGTATATCTTGATTGTTTATTCACAAACAGTAGTCTACATAAACGTGTTTGGTACCCACTTAAGAGGTGAGTTTATATGACTACGTGCTAGTGTATGTTTCATGTTTCATGAAGGGATTTCAAGCTTTTATTTTTCTAATTACACTGTATGACTTTGAAGACTCTCAGTATTAGTTCTGTTCTCTGGCTCAATGATCTAAGCCTCATTTCTTTGTAAATTATCCATAAAAGCTGAAGCTGTTTYAGGAGTCTATCCTCCAAAATGCAGAAACAGCTTTTTGAAATGGCTGATAAAAAGCCCTTTTGTAAACACGTTTGTCTTCCACCAGCCTCCCTGTTATGCCACCAGCCCCCACATTCACCATCCTGCCAAAGGATCAGGAATTTCTGATGAATGAATTATCAAAATTTAGTTTCATGGCTGTTGTACATAGGGTTCTTCAGCAATAATATTAACACCAGTAAGGACACAGARCACATTTGACTTATCTGTTGTCAGTTCTTTGATTTAGCAGCTGTTTTGCCTCCTTGCAAGGCTTCAGGCTCCCCCTTCTAAAACTGTTGTGCTTTCAAACCTAGAGAAGGCAACTTCTACAACACTCATCCTCTACCCCTTTTTTCAGTTACTGAGTAACAAAACATCTGTTGTGACACGTTGGGAAGTGACCTACAGGAGCAAAGCCTGTGCTGTATCTATGGCTGAAGGCTGTGTTGTGCCAGTTGTTCCAAAATAACACACCCTTGCTGTTTCCCCTGCTGTGAGAGCATTTCTAGCATGAATGCCTGACTGACTTCCTAGGGTGATCATGCTGTGTATCCACTGAGCTATATGCCAGCTAGGACATCTTTAATCAAGAATAATGACTTTTTACCTGAATATAAGTACAGACCTATTATGACATCTGTTTCTGGATCTCAAGCAGGTTAATTTTTCATACTCACTCAATCAAACCTGCAAAAAAGCAGATTTTCAGGGAAGCTGGGGGGCAGGGTTCCTGTATCGTATCATAGATTTGTTTTAAATATCGTGATAACTTTTAAGCTTCTAAGAAAAACAGATGGAGATCATATTAGCAATAACAAGGGTAGGTATGCTCTACACTGTTAGTCACCATCCTGGACCCTTTTAATCGAGACTAGCTTCTCCGAGCCTGAAAGAAACTGGATCTTAATCTGACCCTTACTCCCTATCCCCTGGAAGAGAGAATATGTGTGCACACACAAGTCTAATCCTGATGTGCAAGCCAGAAACAGCAAGAGTGCACATCCATTCTGAGAACAGGAAAGTGCTCCTGGGTGCTTCAATTTACACGTGCCCATTATATGCCAAATAGAGTCTGTTCACATGAGGGGCACATTGTCAGCAGGAATAAATCAGTATAGCTGTACCATCTTCAATGGCATTGCTTCTTTTTACAAAGAGCAGGGCATGAGTAACTTTAGTTCATATATATGGTTTTTGAGCTTAAGCACAGCTACTCCTTCAGAGTTTGATTAACACAGAAACAAAGTCTTAGCCAAATCTTTTAATCATACTCTGTCACTCATTAGTTTTCCTTTTTTACAAAAAGGGTCTGTGCCCAGACCACATTCTCCTGTTCCTAAAAAAAGTCTTTTGGGATCCAGAGCAGTTCTGGTATATTTTTAAGAATAAGAAACATTGGAGTGCTTCTCAGGGTCTTTAGATGGACAAGTGGCCAAAATGCTTCTTCTTTTTTCAGGATAAGCCTTGTAGTCACAGTTAACTGTGACTATGACTTTACTTTGAAATAACAGTACTGATACATTCTCAGTACCTAACTTATTAGGGAATAGGACTCATAAGAGAATATCAGAGATAAGGACACATTACCACTCTCTTCCATCCTCAGGAGGGCAGGGCAAGGTCTCTCTTCACATATGGGACCCTATTTCACAGTGAGGTCCTAGTCTGAATCTGCAGATCTTCATCCTTGCATATTTTTGACTGTGACCTCAGAGTAACCAAGACTGAGACACTAACTACAAGAGGGAACTTTCCCTTACCAAGGCAGCTGAAGGGCCATATCTTTACAAAGCTAAGGTAGGTCTGACACCTACTGCCAAATTCCTCACCAAAAAGGAAATTGTTCTTCTCTACCCTAAAACTTTAATCTTGCCTCTTTCTTCTCAATATTACACTCAGAAAAGAGAATTTAGGCTGCCTATCAATTGCCCTCCTGTCTTATAAAAGCAAGACAGAAACATTGGTGTTTTTCTCCTCAAGCTACAGAATATCAACTCGTTTCTCCTTGAATATTGCCTAAAAGACCAGTACACTACAATCTGTCACCAATGTTGTATCAAGACCTGCCTAGTTAATGTCCAGACAACACATTCAGTGTAGCAAAAGGACTACTAAGGCACAGATCTCCATGAAAGTCATTCTACAGATCGGTATTAGTGCCTTTATCCAAGATCAGACTGAGAGGAGGAGTTTGGCAATCCTTATTTCCCCTGGTGTTCTAGTATTCTCTAGTACTCTACTACCTACATGACCTTTCACATAGTCCAAGTGGCTGAAGATTCAAAAAGGAGTGACACATCATATGAGCTGTAAATATTCAAGCTACTTTGTACTCATGGAGTCAATCGCTTATCTCTATCCCCCCTTTTCGCTGCAGTTCAAATCTACTAGGATGCTGGATAGCAAAGAAACTAAGAAAAGGCTGAAGTCACCCAGGTAAAAGGCATAAACATCTGCAAGGTACAGGCATTGCACAGAAATGGCTGTTTGAAGCATTCTAAGCCAGCTCAAATGCAAATTACAACTTAATCTATTTGAAGAAAAAATTAYTTGCAAAAAATACCCGTTTATTTCAGTTTTCTGAGCTTGCAGACTGCCTGGCATCAGGAGGTCATCAATAGAAGCCGCTTGTGACCAGTGCTTCCTTTAGTGCCAGGATACTCCCTATTTTTCTGCCAATGTGAAGCTTCTTCCTCCTGGATAGTACTTTCAATCTCAAATATAGCTGTTGTTTGTCAKTATCATCCTATTTCAGTAGTGCTAATGGAACAGAACCCACGGACAGGTTTGTGGCAAATGTCTGGATTCTAGATTTGCTCACAGAGAACAGCTTAGTATCTCTGCACACTAGGCAGACCACCAAAAGGACAGTCAAAATAAAAAAAAAAAAAAACATGATTTGGAAACCAAAGTAGCTTCAGGAAGATATTTTCAAAGTCTCCCTTCAGTTTGAATAAGTGAACTAAGCAATATTGGAATTGCGTCACAATCCTCTCTATACAGACGAACCCAAAAACTAGAAGCATTTGGAAGCATTGTACAGATGTGCAAGGCAGTTTATGTGGCACCAGCTTTGGTCCAAAAGCAAAACAAGATGGGCTGACATGAGTCCCCATGAAGAACTAGGCTAGGACTTCTGAGTTCAGATCTTTGAGGATTGTGCTGACATGACTATAACATAATTCAGGACTTGAGCTGGTGCATCTGCCTGGTGCTGCAGGAACTCACCATCTGGTGTACAGACATTTCAACTACACACTGCAGGTAATAAAGAAGCCCATAGGTTGTCCCAGGAGCACATATATCTCTTTGCAGCCTCTCAGTGAGTTGCTCTTTTTTTTTCATGGAGGAAAATATATGACKGCAATGTGGCAGTCAGCTACACTTTAGCTACAGCAAATGCTTTAATATTGATATTTTGTGAAATCTCTGCTTTCTGCAGTACAGAGATTTTTGCTTTGAATGTTTCCCACCCCGTTTTTTTTTTTCTTTCTGTACAAGCATGTGTTTAGAAAGGATAGTCTCTTTCCTATTTGTGCATGTAGCTGCTGTGTGTGCCTGCAAATTGAAAATGGTATCCTTCCATAGACACTGGGATACTATGGTGATTGAACTTGACTTCAGATATGTTAGAAAACCTTTTTATTATAATSGGCCACGTAAAAGAGAGGCAGAAAAGTTAAATTCTGTTAACAGTATTCAACTTGCATGTGTAGATAAATCACTTAATCTCTTTGTACTCTTTGTTCAGCAAGGGGTAACATGTCATGGAAAAATTAGTCTCAGGGAACTCAGCCTATTGCTGATAATGAACATTTCATGCTCTGTACTACATTTACTTTAGAAGCATTCTAGTGCAGTGAAATCTCTTTCAAAACCAAACTTGGTAAGAGTGCTACTTGCCCTCTATCACTTCAGTAGGAGGAAATGTAGGCTTGCAATATCAGTATTTCAAATCCTCAAAGCACCAATAAACTATTTCCTTTTTCTCCTTCAACATCTTCTTTTCCTTTTTTWAATATCATCTATGCAAAAAGTTTTGAGATTTTTGAATTTTCAGTTAAAAAAAATCATAGGAAGATAAATCCATTTACCAGCTAGGTAAACCTTTTGTTTATTCACTTAAAGGAATATACTTATTAGTGTTTCTCAAGATTATAGGTGTTATTTAGATGTTGAATCAAAATTAAAATTTGTAAAGTCCTTTCAGATTTTCACTGAAAAGCACTATAAATGACAATATGATTCCTATTTGAATGTTATTTGACAACAAAGTCATCTAAAAAATCTAAACTATAAAGAACCCTCTTTCTAAGGWGACAAGAAAAAAGTCCCATTATTAGAAAATTCTTCAGTTTGTATAATAATAAAACTATTTTATAACTTTTCAAATGATTGTCTTAATTTAAATTAATAGAATTTCTATTTTGAAACCTTTAAAATGAGTTTATCTTGTTAAAAGCTAGTCAAAATGTAAGAATGCACTTAGTTATATGATTGAAGATGTCATGAATTTTTCGGCCAGATTTGGTGCACAATAGACCATAAYACTTCTGTCCATCCCTGCAATCTTTTAGGTCACTGATCCACAAATGAGGGTCAAGAATCGTAGTTTAAGTAACTTTCCAGCTATCTTTGCAGTGCAGTGAGATGCCTGATATGTGCTCTGTCTACACCAAGTGCCTATGTTTGCTTGGGCACCCACTATACAGAGCTCATACAAAACATTCTGGCAGTCTTTTGACAATAAAACTACCCTCTGCTTCCTTTTGCTTCATTACAACATARAAAAGGAATATATGTGTGCACATATGATCATATATACAGATAGACATTTATGGAATAAATAGACGTATGCTTTTACATGAGCCCTTTGCCAGACTTGTCCCTAAAGCTGAAATCACAGCCTCTGTAACAGGATTTGTTCTTACGAGGCTGCATATAGGCATAAATGGCTGTCTGTGATGATTCAAGTCCAAGCTACTAGACAGAGATACAATAAAAATCCTTTTTCTCCACCCTTTACATACCAAATTAATAAATCAACCTGCACTGGGCAGACCACCAAAAGGACAGCCAAAATATAAAACGTGATTTGGAAACTAAAGAAGTTTCAGGAAGATATTTTCAAAGTCTCCCTTCAGTTTGAATAAGTGAACTAAGCAATATCTGAATTGTTTTATCCAAAGAGCTAAGCTAGAAGGCATTTATGCATATAATGTTGAATGAGATTTTCCGAGTCTCATTTAGAGTAAGTTAATGTAACCACTTCTGAACTTGACATAAATCATGAAGTAAAAGTACTACAAAATGATTCAGTGGAAAGGTTTTCTCAAAACCTTCTTTTTCCATTTGTTTTATTTTTCTTAAAAGGGTCACCTTCCCTCACTGAGCCAGTATAACTGTAGAAATATTACAGGATCTGTGAATTACAGAACACTGCATCATCAAGCATACCTAAAACCACATACTGGGTTTAAGGTGAATAGCAGAGAAATTGGAGATACATTTTTGAAAGAAAATCAGCTACAGTATTTTTCCATGTCATCTTACTTGATAACATCATTTCCAGTGAAGGCATCATGGTAAGTATTTTACAAGTTTCATTAGGTAACTCTCTGCATTATCACATTGCATGTCACACTGTGCAATAAAAAAGGTTTTGAATAAACAGTGATAAGTGGATAGTTCGCATAACGAAAGACCAAGCTAGCTAGTTGCATAACAATATTTGATTTTAACTTCAGTAAAGGAAAGGGTTATCTCTGGCCTCTAGAGGAAATTTCGGGAAAGAGCTGTCTACCCTGGCAGATGAAAAGAAATACCTTCACTCCCATAATTAGACTCAGGAGGTGGCAGGAAACCTCTGAGATCTTTGTCCACAGGTTTAAATTAAGAGAGAGAAAGAGGGAAAGAAAGGTGGGGGGTGGAAAAGTATGAGTGAGAACAGCTTGAATACTGAGGGGTCTGAACTTCTGAGCGTAAAAAGTATCTGCTTTTTGAAGGAAATCAAAGTCATTGAAAAAAGCTTTTGTGTAAGTTGCCTTGGTGAATATCAGCTCTTCTACAGGGAAAAAGCAAAACAAAACAAAACTATTTCTTAGAAGAAAAAGACATTRGTTTTAAAATGAACACTAGCTTATACAAATAAAAGGACATTAGTTTATACAAAAACTAAATCTCACTTTCCGAGGGCTATTAGTCTTTCTAAAATTTTGAGGGGAAAGTTAACTGCAAAGAGAATTTCATTACATAGTAAATGCCTTCAGTATTAATATTATTATTCCTGCATTGTTTTCAAAACCAAGTAATGGTTAAAGAGCAGAATTCCACTCTTTGTATCCCATCTTCTCAGCCTGACTGTCAGGACTGAGTTTTAAGTCACGTGTATGATGCACCAAATACCACTCCCAATACATGGATCAAAGCAATAGAAGGAATGTCAGAATATTTGGGGTTGCAAGGGACCTCTAGGGACCATCTGGTCCAACCCTCCCACCGCAGCTCTAGCAGGGCCCACTAGAGAAGGTTGTCCAGGACCATGTCCAGTTGGGTTTTGAATGTCTCTCAGGGTGGGGTATGCCACCATCTCTCTGGGCAACCTGGTCTAACGTTCAATCACCCTCACAATGAAAAAGAGTTTTCTTCTGTTCAAGTGGGATTTCCTGTATTTCAGTCTATGCCCATTGTCTCTCATCTTGTCAGTGGGCACCATTGAGAATACTCTGGCTCTGTCCTCTTTACAACCTCCCATCAGATATTTTTAAATTTTGGTAAGGCTCTCCCTGAGCTGTCTTTTCTCCAGGCTAAACAGTCTCACCTCTCTCTGCCTCTCCTCATTTGAGAGATGCTTCAGATGCTCTGTTAATCAGCTTTGTGTCCCTTTGCTGGACTTGCTCTAGTATTCCATGTCTTTCTTATACTGGAGAGCCCAGAATGGAAAACAACACTCTGGACATGGCCTCACCAGTGCTGAGTAGAGGGAGAGGGAGACATTTTTTACCTCCCTAGATCTRCTGGCAACACTCTGCCGAATGCAGCGCACAATACCCTTGCTGTCCACCAGTACCTCCAGATCCTTCTCTGCAATGCTGCTCTCCAGCTGGTTGCCCCCCAGCCTGTACTGGTATATGGGGTTATTTCTGATCATAATCCTTTCTCTCAGCAGTTCAACCCACCTCACTACCCCTTATCTAACCCATACATCATCAGTTTGTCCATGAGGATGTTATGGGAGACTGTGTCAAAAGCCTTACTAAAGTCAAGGTAAACAACATCCACTGTTCTCCTCTCATCCACCAAACTAGTTATCTCACTATGGAAGACTACCAGGTTGGTTAAGCATGATTTCAGTCAATGCTAACTACTYCTAATCACCTTCTTGTCCTTCACATGTCTGGAAATAGTATCCTGGATTAATTGCTCCATCACCTRCCCAGGGACTACCTCCTGGACCTACCAGGAGGCGAGGCTGTCCAGCCCACAGTTCCCCTAAACCCTTCTTGACCTTCTCAAAGATAAGAGTGAAATTTGTTTTTTTTTTTCCAATCGTCAGTAGTCTCTCCTGATCACAACCTTTCAAACACAATCAAGAGTGTCCTCGCAGTGACATCTTCAAGCTCCCTCAGCACTCATGGGTAGAYCCTATCAGGACCACAGACCTCTGTGTGCCATTTGTTTATGTGCTCACTGACCTGATCCTCCTCCACTAACATGATACTTCATTGCTCCAGACTTCCCTTCTGCTCTCAGGACACTAGGATTCCTGACAGCTGGTCTTACTAATAAAGACTGAGATAAAAGAGGAACTCAGTACCTCTGATTTTTCTGTGTCCTTTGTCACCAGGGCCCCTGCCCAATTTAGTAGCATGTCTACATTTTCRCACATGGAAAAGAGCACTGAATAGTACAATTCCAAAGAGGTTTTSTTTTTTGCTCTATTTTGATGCAAAAATGCCATCATAGTGACAAACTCAAGTACRAGGTTCAGCCATTTCTTTTTTTCTGTCTTTTAGTGCAAACAACATAGGCAAATACTATATTTATTCAGTTTAATCCTTTTAACATATTATTATTTGGCTTCAAAGGTTTCTCCCTTTCCTCTTCTTTCTTCTACATAAATTAAGAGAATTTAGAAAGCCTAGTTATGTTCACATCTACTTTTCTTGAAGAGTCTTCTCCACATTAACTACATCTTCATCTACTCTAAACCTTCAAATGTTTTACATCATATGAACTTCAAGTAAGCAGATATGGGACCGTAAAAAGTCAACAAAGTTATTGCTACAAAGGCATGAATCTGCAGGCGTGAATGAGGTCAATAGATCTTCTGAACTAGTTCCCTGTATCTAATGATAGCATTTGCTAAATTCTTCAGCAGGATGGCCAAGGAACGCTACCAGAGAAAGACAAGGAATCTTCTGCCTACACATAAAAGAGTTATTCCAGCCTGGACAAGCAGAGTGACAAAGTTGATTTATTCAGACAAGTAATTTTAAATCCTCCAAAAATCCTTGCTTTTGTATATTTTTGTACTTACAGTTACTAAATCTGAATATCTATGGCAACTGAATATGGAAATATAACTTCTCTTTACATTGCAGGACACTCTTCTAAAGTATGAGAAACAGGTAATGATTTTAAGTTTTAGCTTTGAAACTGCTGAAGACTGTTTAAAGTATGGTCTACATCCCTGTAGYGTTATTTCAATGGAGGTATGCCTCCTTACTTTCTTAACTTGATACATCCACACACTCCTCATTCAGCATCAAACGGAAGAGTTAAACACCTTATTAATAATCACAGAATCAGTAAGGTTGGAAGGGACCTCTGGAGATCATCTAGTCCAATCTCCACACTCAGCAGGGTCACCTACAGCGTGTTAGACAGGGTTGCATCCAGGCGGGCCTTGAAGATCTCCAGAGAAGGAGACTCCACAACCTCTCTGGGAAACCTGTGCAGGTGCTCCATCACTCTCACAGGAAAGAAATTCCCCCTCACGCTCAGGCAGAACTTCCTGCGCTTCAATTTCTAACCATTGCCTCTTGTTCTGTCACACCGGACAACCAAAAAGAGTTAGTTTGTCCCCATCCCCTTGACACCCTCCCTTCAGGTACTTATACACATTGATAAGATCCCCCCTCAGTCTTCTCTTCCCCAGGCTGAAAAGGCCCAGCTCTTGCAGCCGTTCCTCATAGGGCAGGTGCTCCAGCCCTCTGATCATCTTTGTAGCCCTACACTGGACTCTCTCCAGTAGCTCCATGTCTCTCTTGTACTCGGGAGCCCAGAACTGGACACAGGACTCGAGATGAGGCCTCACTAGGGCTGAGTAGAGGGGCAGGATCACCTCCCTCCACCTGCTGGCAACACTCTTCCTAATGCACCCCAGGAGACCATTGGCCTTCCTGGCCACAAGGGCACATTGCTGGCTCATGGTCAACTTGTCATCCACCAGCACTCCCAGGTCCTTCTCTGCACAGCTGCTCTCATTTAGAAGGTCAGCCCCCACCTTGTACTGGTGCCTAGRGTTATTTTTCCCTAGATGCAGGACCCTGCACTTACCCTTGTAATAATCATCTGAGACAAAGTGTAACTGAAATATTTCACCTTCAAAAGCATTCTAAGTGATGCAATGTGCACTTTAGTGCATGAAAATAGACATAAATTTAGTACAGGTGRCAGGTCAGTACAGGTAGCATGTATTAGCTTTCGGCTACTACTCCAACAGGAAGTATCACCATCACATCATTTGACCTGATGGCATCATGTTTTTTCGTCTTCTACATTTTCTGMTGATTAAACCAATCTTTACTTTTATCTATGACATTACTTGGAGTTAAATTAAAAACAAAATCTAATAACTTTGTAAAGATAAGATTTGTCATCAAGAACATTGTGCGCACGATTACATGACTGTCCCAARGGTAGATTTTATATACTAGAATCACAACTATTAGCTGAGGGCCACTTCTTTGGAAAGAACAACAGAAGATCAGGGAATATTCAGAGGAGGTTTACTTWAAAAAAAACATGTTTAGCATTATATCTGGGAGATACATCTGCATGATCCTTTCCTTCCTGGAGTACTTTTAGTATCTACCTTTAGCAACTCAAGAGTCATAGWTCATTTTTCATTTCAGGTGAAAAAGATCAGCTTAACACACTGAGGTACAGAGTAGTTATTTGTAACTGCCAGAAAGTGGTAATGCTTATATCTGCCAAATCACATAAAAATATTTCTTAGGTCCCTCCAGCTCTTCTCTTCTTCCTACAGAGAATTCACCAAATTTATGGAAAGACATTAGACAGTTCTACTCATGGTCTGCCTGTTTGAACCTAGACCATGTTCTGCGCAACAGAGATACCATATTCCCACTTAACAGGGAAGAAAATTTTACACAGACTCATTACAGGGTACTGAAACTCATCAGGATGATCAGATAGTGTCACAGACCTGTTAGATTTTACGATTCTTTTGCATGATTTACTAATACAGAAAGGAACCRTCACCTAGGGACAACAACTTGTACAAACACCAGCAGGAAGAAAAGCTAGCTCAAGACTTGGAGTATCATTTGAATGTATAAATACATTGGTGCTGTGGGTGAGGAGGGAGGGAATGTTTTTCTTATGATAGCAAAAGAGTAATATATTGCTCTCAAACTGAGACAGCCTGTTATGTTGACTTTATGCACAGAAATAAATCTCCAGTGATGTATGCTGGACATCAGTCAACAAAATATTTCTTCTAACTTTGCTACATAAGAATACTTACAATTAAYATATCCAAAGTATTCAAAAGGTAAAAATTAGCTGAATGCCTTGTATCTCATTTTTAAGCACTGTACAATTACTTAGTATGTGTAGTGGTCCTCTGTGAGGAAAAGAGATTAGAGAAAAAAGGTATCATACATTAAGAGCACAATCATGTAAAAATAATGTATGCCCATAAAAGCCCTGGGATTTACTGATATTCTGTTAAGTTGCAGCTCTTGTACTGTAAAATGAAAATACATGACAGATAGTGTGTTAAAACTGCAATAAACCAAGGTTTAAATAATAAAAGGAGTATTACCTACTGTTTTTGTAGTAAGGGGGAATTTCTTCCCTGTRAGAGTGACGGAGCACTGGAACAGGCTGCCCAGACAGGTTGTGGAGTCTCCTTCTCTGGAGACATTCAAGGCCYGCCTGGATGCAGCCCTGTCTATCATGCTTTAGGTGACCCTGCTGAGCAGGGAGGTTGGACTAGAGGATCTCCAGAGGTCCCTTCCAACCTTACTGACTCTACGATTCTATGATTCTATGAGTCTATGATTCTAGTGTAACTCTTCCTTTGAAAATTCTATAGCTATGACTGGGGGCAAGATCTTCAGGGTAAGATTAAAATTATTTTTTAATTTAAAGAATTTAAGACAWTCTTGGAGTTTTAATTCTGCATTAATCTCTAATACCTCTGCCACAGAATCCTCTAGGTTATTTAAAAAARTGTATACAATGTTATTTTCTTTTAACGACAAGATTGTCTCTTGTCTTCCATATCCGCTGGGGAGCAAAGAAATACAGAATGCTTTTAATTYCTTGCAGGTTCCATTATCTGCAAAGCATAATATAGGACAGAAGAGGTATAGAAAAGTCTCTGTGGAGACACTGTTGTTCTTCCAATTTGCTTTGCAGAGGAAAGAAAGAAACAACAATGRAAAATATACAAAAAGTTTGTTTCTCTGCATTGTGCCAGACATCAGAAATGAGCAAGCATGAAAAGAAAAGTAATCTGCTACTTGAAGTAATCTTTTTCCTGGAGCAAATGGAGACTAAGTAAATGTACTATAACTCTGATTGCCATGTTTGTTCCCCAGTTTACTTCTAGGCAGTACAGCAATGAGCATCTCCTAACTCGTGAGATATTCTGAAATCTCTCTCATACTATGTACAAGTCTATGTATCTCAACAGTTAAATGAAAAATACTGAGTTTGGGTAGRGAGTGTCTGGAAGGGAGGAAGAAACATGCAAATTCTATTTTATTCTAAACTAGACAAATTGAAAATTAAGGCTGTTGGGAACATCAGAAGGCAGAATATCCTCTTAAAGCACCTAAACTCCCTAGGGTTAGAACAGACTTTGTAATAGACAACTAATTTGTTTGCTTTCTTCTCTTTCTCCTTGAACATAATACTCATGGGGATATAAGCTTTTGTGAATGTCTCATCCTCCTTCTGAGACTTTAAAGAAAATTTATGCAAAAATTTGAAGTGGAATTTTAATTTCAAGTAGCTAAGAATCTTTCTCTTTGTTCTCCTAATGCTAGGCTCAAGCTGTTGCATCAAACTCCACATTACCTATTCATTTATCTGGAAGAATTAGGTACCTTGAACATATATTTAGYTCTGAAATATCTTCTCAAACTGGTCAGTATTGCTCAGTGACATATGATCAGAGGAATAATGATTTCTCTTTAACTCTTCAGATCCTCTTGGACATTATTAGGCTCTGTCACRATGAGGTTCCAGCCTAACTCGTTCATAGTGCATGTATCTCTGCATAGCACCACATTCTGCTGCATAGGCTTTGCCTGAAGTCATTCATTCTCAGCAGAGCTGTATATTGACAAAAATAAGCCATCAGACATGTAGTGAACTATAATTTSTTAAAATGTTGAATCAGGAGTCAATAGCTGAAGAAAGGATTTGAGTTTCTAAATACTTGTTAGTCATTCTTCTTAATCTAAATTTTCTACAGAACTATCCCTCACTGACTAACCTATCTGCTTTACCAAAGATTTTCCACTTTCAATCCCAGCACAAGATGAAATCCTGAAACCCATATTGAAGAAAAAAGGAATAGTTTTAAAGAGCTGTGATTTCATCTCAGATAATTCTTGGCACTCAACCCATTAAGAATAATATCAGGGTTTCTACATCAGTCTTCCTACCTAGAGCAAAATCATTGCTGAAGACAAAAAAATCATCAGTCTCTATCTATAATGAGTAGCAAAAAGAAAAAAGATAAATTTAGGAAGCTTTATAGTAACTTTTTTTTTAACAATGTGAATAAAAATACAACTATGTCATCCTTTTGAAGAATCTTATGGARTTTTTCAATGTAGATCAATATCTTAATGCATTGCAATGGCTTTCATAAAATTGTTATGGTGCTACTGAGAATTYACTACTGTCCATCACTTACAGGGTGCACATACTAATGCTTGTCTGGATTACTTGTCATCTTGTGCACTAATGCTAAAAACTAGCATTAGTTTTTACTCTGCTGTWCAGAGTATGGCCATTTTTYTTTATTAATCTAGCTACCACCAGGSTAGACTGCAAAACTGTACACTGCATCCCATGAGTGACACGCACTGGTATGTGTATTAGAGTACTGCCTAAATGCTCTAGTTGAGATCAGTCCATCCTATTCAGCATGATAAGATCACAGTGGGAAACACAAACAGTTTACTAAACGTATAAACAAGAAGGAGAGAGAACAAAAATAAAGAAAACAAAGGCACAGGGAAAAGAAGAGATTGGGCCACAACCAGACAGCATCTAAGTAGCAGTRGAAAGAATGCAAATCAAGTCTCCTTATGTTCTGTTACGTTAGCTATTAGATCAGTGCCTTTCATTCACAGCTTCATGAACTGCTCTTGTTCTACAAAACATCATCAGGAAATCCATGAAATTGGGTAAAAACAATATATCTGCAATTGCTTATCCTATCCAAATAAAMGTTACCAGGAAAATTTGGAGTTTAAAAAAGGTAATATTTAAACTTTAGTCTGATTTTATCAATGTGATGAGAACACAGAGTTTCACCTGATCTGCTGTGCAGTACCACACAAGACAAAAATGCAGCCTTCCTCCCTGCTGCCCCGTCACATCCCTTTTACTGTCAYACATTAACTGTGAACAACCTAAAAAATGTGATTTTCATCAGAGTCAAAACAAGAGCTACACATTATGACAATACAACAGACTGTCCTTGGAATTTTTACCAAAAAACCTGTGTGCTTCTCAGAGAAATGCAAAGAAATACTACGCTACATTCTGAGGGCTTCTTTTCAAATTCATGCTTAAACAGAACAGTTAAACAGAGCCTGCATTTTAAATTGTAGAAAATTAAACTGCATATTCTAATAACTACATGTCATTCTAAAAAAAGGAAAAAGAAAAAAAAAGAAAAACACATTGTTTTAGATAGTTTGATATTAATCTGCTCACACAGTGCTACTGGCTGGAATGCTTGTCAAAGCAGCAGGCATCATGGTGGGTTTTCACCCAGCACGGGGTTCCTCAAAGGATCTTTCATTTTGATACTGTGGGTATCTGCAGTTCCAGGACCTGTGTGGACACAAACTTGGAAGCATCAGTCCTGGTTCCTCTGRGACTGTAGTTGCATCTCATGTGCCCCACTTCCAATTTGCAGCTAATGGTCTAGGTTGTGCTCTCATCTGAATCTGAAAGCCAAATTGCCTGAGTCGGACATGAACACTTGGTGTATCTTCAGCTACTGATTTTACACTTTATTTCTGCAAATAGCTGATCCTGGCTTTCTTGTGATGAAACCGAGTGCAAGTCACGCAATGTCGATTTGTACCTTGTGAAGAGTTTGGGCTTCGTTTGGGAGGGATTCAGGTTTGGACTCAGTGTTACAGAGAACAAATAGATTATATTACAGTAAATTAAGGAAAATGCTGTTTAGGAATCTTGTGATTATATTATTTTTATAATAGGCTTCTTYAATGGTTTACATCTCCAGTGAAGCCTTGTGGTTTTTCTTCTGCCTGAATCGCCAGTGTGTTATGGGTGTACCACTTCTGCTTGACAGAGGGACTCAAGTTCTAAAGGAGAACGCAGACCCACAGGAAGCTACCTRCAGCATATGTGCAGTACTACAGTAGTTTAGACAAACACATTTCAGTGTCATACTAAACAGGAATTAAACATTCCTGAATATATTTTTTGAATTTTCCATTTTATTAAGACAAATTTCTCCCTCCTCTATTTTTAACTTCTCCTCCAAATACAAAAAAGACATCAGCATTTCAATAYCAGAATTTGCTCTGCAGTACCAGAAAAATGAAATGGTCTTTCATGTCTTCAAAATGTAGCTTAAATATATATAGATATACTCTTGACAATTAGTTTCTACTCCCATAACTCAAAAAGATATTCAAGAAAGCAGAAACCTACTCTCGCAGKATTTTCAAATTATGCTGCTGGTGTCTAGTCCCACAGATAGTTTAGAATGCATGTAACTTTATCTCTTTAAATTATTTCAGAGAAATCAAGTGTGTCTCCCAACATGCATTAGATTGTTGAGGTTCAAACCTTAACAGTAGCAGAAAGGCTATGGAAATAACTGTGTACAACTGAAGTAAAATGTGGCATCTCCCAAGACAGTGGTATCTGTGGCATTAAACAGATCACAGACTCAAATCCTTTCTCTTTTTAACTTATGAGTCTGAAGAATGTCTACACAACCGTCATGTTAGTGATCACAATGTAGAAAAGATAGAGAGGAGCTTCTCTTAAACTACCTAGTTCAGTTATCTTTAGGAACCTGGCAGGTGCACAAATGAGCTAATCTGACACACTAATCAGACTGTTTTGGGACTAGATTTCACATGTCTATAGCCAGATAACAATCAGCATACAAATAAACTAGTGTAAAGTCTGGTAAACTATCTCTATCCTGTATTTTAGTCATTTCTGTGAAAAAAAATCTGTATTTCTGTGGCACCATTATCTGATTTTTTTACACTTGACTTATGTCATTCTTATAATTATTTTCTGTTGCCAAAAACTRCACACAATGTTTACATAGTTCTCTGATGTATTATCCAAAATTAGAGAGTGAAAACAGGCAGAAATGATAATTGTCATTGAGACCCTTGGGATACAGTATAAATAGGAATCAAAACAGCGGTTGAATCAAAATAAAAAAAATAAAAGGAAAAGTTGTGCATTTTATATGGTTCATTATCTGTTATGTCTTAATTTACATGCAGATTAGGTGTAATTTCTATGTTAAAATGGGTAGAGGAGGTTGTTTGAGCTATTCTTATAAAATACTTAGTGAACATTTACCTCAATGAACACAGAACACAGACTGGAGAAGAAAAGTCTGAAAAAAATCAGTGAATAGAGCTATCAGTCCCATCGAGAAAGATTTTAGAMTACAAGCAACACTTAGAACAGAGATCAAGGTGTCAGTGCAAAACTTTTAGCTCTGATCCTTACCAAGTGAAATTTCAAATCTTTTAAAAAGTAATATATAAGCATTACTGAAGAGTATCTGCAATTCTTCACAATAGCCTGAGTTCTGTTTCTTTAATAGAATAAAAATTAAATTTTCTTCCTTATACTATAGGGAAATTTTCCCACTAGGATTTCCAGAAATATTGTTCTCATATTAAACACTCTGGGAATCCTTACAACACAAATTTCAACGTCAATCCAATGCATATCAGTGAAAGATAAAAACTATACCTTCTAGCCCTTTGCAAAAGTAATTGCAGACAATAATAGTAAATGCCTTTTAAATGCATTGTTAAAAATACTCTTACATTGTGAGAATATTTTAGTTTTTCATGCTTTAAGAGTGAGTATAATAGGTATTGTTAAACTTACTATAGATATGTAGCAAATATTTAACAAAAAAATACAGAATATACGAAACAAACTCCCTAACTGAGGGAGCAAGACATGACAACTTGCATTCATTAACTACTTCAAAACTCGTACTGAATTTCTTAGGGGTGAACAGGCAATTTTAGTGGTAGGCGTATTTAAGGCTGCTCAGAGTTCCTGTTTTAAATACCACATGCTCAACAGTCTGAGCAGTTTAAATCAAAGGGTGGGTTCCCTCCCCTAAAGCAACATAAAACAGTCTTAGCAGATCATACTTTCATAGCTTGTGTAGCAAATCCCCAAATCTACAGACGTACTTGAAACAACCTTTATCCCTCCAGTATAACATTCTTTGAGATATAAGCCTAAGGAAACTCTAGTCACGAAGTAAAGAGAAACGGAGACACAGCTACAAAAGAAAATTATATTTATTTCCATTACTTAACAGAACACCTCTTTTTCTAGCCAAGTTCAAATGTGAAATTAC
Organism: Rhea americana; assembly: GCF_003343005.1. Classification (NCBI taxonomy): domain Eukaryota; kingdom Metazoa; phylum Chordata; class Aves; order Rheiformes; family Rheidae; genus Rhea; species Rhea americana. Next base: position 1,629,201 of record NW_028185406.1, on the reverse strand, counting down.
AAACATTTTTCTTTTAGCACATTTTTCCTGACATTGTTTGTTTGTTTGTTTCCTTTTATTTTTTAATCAAGTTGTAGCTTTCTTGGTAAATAATTCCTGGCTTCTGAACACCCAATGGAAAGCCAGAAACTCTAGTGTAACTTCATAATTTCAGAAGTTGTGATTTCAGTGATTTTAGTGATTGTGGAGCTGTGGTTTTCACTTTGGAATATCTGACACTAATTAATTGTGGATTTCAGCAAGTAACTGCAGTCATTCCAACACTGTAGGTAAAATTCTTCTTTAATCTTGTCCATTTTTAAAATTTGCAGAGTGAAAACTGGTGATGTGAGTTTTACTGATATTCCTCTTTTGTGCCTTTCACATCTTATGGTTTTAGAAAAGACTCATGCTGTTCTTCCTGAAAAGATCATCCAGGTAAAACTGATATGCATCTTACTTCCAAAATTACAGGGTACATTTAAAAAGAGGAAAAAAATATCTTTATGCAAAGTCCACAAATGTTTTGTATCTATCTCTCTTTTTTAAAATGCAACTTTCACAAGTACCACAACAACTTTCACAAGTATCAAGATAGCTCCATCAAATAGAGACAGATCAGAACTATGCAGAGTGACTACCTACTGTCTTCTACAGAGTGGAAGTTCAAGATTTGAAACATCCATGCACAATTATTAAGCTTTTAAGATACATGTTTCAATATCCTAATACTGCAAATTAACTACTTCTGAGAACAGGCAACAGAGACGACCATGAATTCAAAAACAACTTTTAGGACTCAAAGAATAGTTAGTCCTCTTACAGGAAGTTTTAAGATCTGAATATGGATGGTAGAGGATCATATATGAAGGAGTGAGTTGTGGATGATAAACTCAATCTATTTGTTATCTTGTTATAGTGATGAATTTTCTTGGAGGTTTAAAGGTATTTTTAGAAAATGTAAGCTCTCATGAGGTGTTCAGACAACCTTACAATAGCAGTAGGGATCCTTAGGGCAATTATRATATGCAGAAACAGTCATAAAAGTTAAATGATTCACTAAACATCACAGAGAAAGTCATTGGCAACATTGGGAATTCAACTGCTGTCCCTTTGCCTCCTAAGCATGTATCCATCAAATCATATTCCTGTTAACTTTCTAGGATCTGATATCAAAACATGACAATTCTATTTATTTTCAATAAATATTTAAACAAATCATAACTTTAAGATGAAAATTTGTTCATAGAGATAATAAATCTTTAATAATTCACATTTTAATAGGAATTTAATCCAAATGTTTATCCTTTAGTAGCTCTACAAGTAATAGAGCCTGAAAAATTATCATATATAACACYAAGTATATATCATTGATGCTGCCAATGTCTGGAAATATTACAGTTCCCCCTCCTGCAGATTATACAAACCACTTCTCAAATTACTTCTGTTGTATATCATGAAGCAGAAGAAAGAATATATTATGCAAAACCAAATAAAGTTGCTTTGTGCATTTAATCTTAATTGCTACATTCAGAGTGTCTTAAATAAGCCTCAGGGACTCATTTAGGTTAATCTATCACCTTCTTTCAAAGAAAATCCGTCCTCCATGCTATTCTCAAGCATTTTGATATAGCCTAGAAACATTCCATATTTTCTCTCACAGCAGCTATCAGTGATGTTTCCCCTTTTTAGATTAAAAGTAGTACTTATTACTTGATTGCCTTATCACCAGATTGGACATTTAGAGAACTGTGATAAACAGGTAGAAAGTGTAGATGCTGCTTTACTTTCCATCTTTATTTCATATTCACAAGTTCGAAGATCATCTGGAGACACTTCTAAGAGTCCTCAAGGAAGGAGGACTATAAATATAGGACAATGTACCCAGTATAGCCTATGTCTGCAGTGCAAATGTGTTACAAAGGAAGTAGGAGTGGAGAAAAATRTAGAAACTAGAAATGATAGCAGGGAACTCTAGAAACCCCAGTTTTCTAAAGTGGAGGTCCAAATGTTTTAATAGAACAAATTCTGCTTGAATACATGTATTCATTTTGATTAAAATGCACTGCAGCAGTGCATGACAYCTTTAAATGTAGTAAGAATTCTTTGATTTTGGGGCTTTTACCAAAGATGAGGAACCACAATTTTCACCCCTTCTTCCTGCCCACAGGTTCAAAGCTACCAGCTACMTACTAGCTACCTTAACAGAGAAATTGCAAAAGCTATCAATATCAAATGACCTAACAGAGCAATACATAAGGTTATCAAGGGATTTCAAAACATGAGAATGTGTTGTTTACTCCAACTAAATAGACGTACATAGACGTGCAGAGTTTCATTCAGATTCTTCTGTGGTGTTTATGTTTAAAGATTGAATCCACCTCAAATATCAGGTCTTAAAATTGCTCTGGACAGTTACTATATACAATTCTTCATTTAGTTTAGTAACAAAAGCAGCAACAAAGTGCCGGGTTCAAGCTACAGTAAATTTCAAAGATGTATGATTTAAAAGTTGTTTTGATCATTTTCTCTGTTGTGAAATTGTGTAAAAAATAATTCTGCATAAATATAAGTACTTGAATTCTAAAGATCATACAAAAAGCCATTTGTTCACTGGTGCACTAGCAATCAGCTTCAGCTGGGTTTGCTCCTCCTGCTTAGATGCCATCCATTATCAGAACAGGAGAGAATAAAGGCAAGATTCTCCCATAAGAATCATAGTATTGGATTAAATACAGACAGGAAAAGATTTTCTCGTGTTTAAGGTTAATTTATTTCTAAATAGAGCTCCCCCCCTCAAAAAAAAAAAAAGAAAAAAGAAAAAAGAAAAAGAAAGAAAGAAAGAAAAGAAAAGCTTGCTGAGGAAAAGCCTATTTCATTTCAATAAGCTAGAATGTCAGCTCTTGCAAACTGTGATGAGACTTTAAGTTAGTTTTGAGGTGGAGCTGTTTGGATCATTTCTCTAAAGGAAGAACAGTAAACAGAGCTAATAGGCTTTCAARCTATATTTTGTTCAAGCAAAAAAAATAGAACAATATGCCTTTAAAACAGAAGCAACTCAGATCTTATTTTAACTCAGACAGGTTAAAACAAAAGGAACTGAAAAATCTCTCCCACACCGACTACATCAGTGGAGGTCATGTCCTTTGCCCTAGTCTTACATTCTAGCCATCCAAAGTAGCTCTTTCCTTGGTTGTAGCAAACATTATGCAGCACTTTTCGTGTCCTTAGGAAATTCTCCTTTCCACCACCTCAGAGTCCTGATTGCCTTCCCCTTGCTCCTCTCAGCAGCTTTTCTGCTCATGCTACAGACTCCCTGCCATTGCTTCTCTCTGCTAGCCCTGCTTGCACTTCAAATATTTTCCCCAGCTCAGCATGATGCTTCCCCAAGGGCATGAAAGCAATCTCCTCCTCTCTCCAAAGGATGCCACTTGACCCTGTGTGTAGGAGGCAAAACAAAAGGCCATATGGGCAGGGAYTGAGTCTCCAGGGCCTTCTGACATTCCTCCTTCTGGCTGTCCAGTCACAATCTTTATATCGAACATAAAGTAGCTACATAGTGAGCTGAAGGCAAACAACATTCATATTGCTTATCAAACAGATACTGCAAATATGGCTGCATGTTTCTGTTTAAACATAAAATGTTTGCCATTTCTGTACATAGAAATGTTAATAACCCATACCATTTCAAATTCTAAATTGAAAAAAAAAAAAAAAAAAAAAAGTTGCTGTACAAGCCTCCTTGCCTCCTTGCATTGCTAAGGAGTAAGTAGTAAGCAGGAAGAGGAGTAAGTAATTTTGGTTGGATATTGTTGGATGAATGATTGATCCTATGTGGAGAASTTTGAATCTTCTGAATTTCATTAGACAATGCTGTGGTAKCTGGGTTCTCAGAAAACGCAAACTTCTCCAAGATGCAGACTCATGTCCAATAATGATTTGTCCTGCTGTGTTTTTGTTTACGGATATTAATGAATAGAGTCTTTTGGGGACAATACAGGGTCATAAATGAAAGCCATTATGTCAAGCAGTCTGATATGGAACTGGATAAACAATACAAATACAGCCTCTTTCATCCCTGCTTTCTCTCCACTATAGCACTTTTTAAAGGTATGTCCACAAAGCCCTGGAAGACCTATGACTACTTTTTGTGGACCCCAGAACCTATCAAAGAAAAYCACATCTGCAGTCAGTAGCTTAAATTTGCAAATCAGGAAGAATTAGAACAATACACCTTTCCTACCCAAATTTTAAGGGTATGCAAATGCACGAGGGTTAACAACGGCTAGTCACCTAAAGGAACCAAAAACTTGATTCCAACAGAGTTGTTCCACAAAGCTGTGGACACTATCTAAGTTGGAATTAGGGAATAGCATCCAAAGTAGCTCAAATTAAATGACTGGAAAATCTCTACGGCATCTGTAATAACCTGCAATACTGGCTTAAAATCACAAATCAATGAAAGCACTTCATTTTTTTTAATATTCACACTTCTACRGGTTGAGGCATAAATAGCTACTATACAAACACTGTTTTATTACTGAAGTTGGGGCTGATAATTCTCCYCTCACCTTATGAATAAATATGCAGTCAAAAAGTAGCTAATTTTGTATACACTGGGGCTAGAGAAAAGTCCTTGCAGTCTCTTCTTAGCTACTAAACAGGTCTATGGTAGTTATTTGCTCTAGAACTATTTAGAGAAAATATTCAGCTAGGTGTGTGGGGAACAGAATGTACATCTTCTATAACTACTAATGAAAATAGCAAATCTGACTGCTTATACACACCTCATTGGAAATATACTCCATAAATTGTTGCTTTGTCTCCTGATATAAATTGCTAAAAACAGCTGAGACCTTGCATGAACAAWATACCTATATCATCTAAGACGATAATATATCTTCTGAGAAGCTGGAAGAGTCAGGAAAGTTGGACTGGCAACACATACTGCTTCCACCTTTACAAGACCCAAGAGATCACCAGGTAATTTATCGTCTAYGATTTTTCCTTGCTCAGTAAAATCACTTCTTCCATTTAAAGTTTTAAACATGCTTARGCATGCACAGAGAATAAGTGCAGACTCCATTTAAGAGGTATTCTGAAAGCCTGAAGAGTGATTTAAATTAAATGACAATAGTTGTATCACTCAAAGATTATATATTGCAATTCAAAGTAATGTTTTGCTGCTACTGTTTTCAAAATCTAATTCACTAGATGCTGTCTGTGTCTAGACGACTTGTCTTCCATTTTGTTTTTCTTAATGCCAGACTTGCATTCTAATCCATTTAAGGTTCTTGGTGCAAAAAAGACTGTTGTTCCCACTCAGAACTTCCCTTGCCCCTCTACATAGAGCCCATCCTTTCAGAGCCCCTTGGAAAAATATAGYGTCCACTTACAGTCTGGGATCCCAAAATGAGTCACTAACTCCTGGAGGCAGATGCTTTTATAGAACTGAATATATAAAAATAAATCAGTGCACAGAAGATTCATATTATTCAAAGATAAAAGAAGTGGATTCATTAAAAATATGAATGTAAACCYGAAAATTTTTCAAGTTTCTGAAATGTGGCAGTAACTTGCCTTTGAATATGACCCAGATTACAAACAAAAACATTCAAATAATGTTGGGAAAGGGCAAACTTTAAATAACTGTAAAACCAGTCAATGCTGTAGCTGTAGTATTCTAACCAAATCTCTTGTCAAGAGGCTTAMTTTCATTTTAACTCTGCCTGAAAATGAGCTTTCAATACCAATGAGTCCAGAAGCACTAGCAGAGCTGGCTAGGAAGTTTTAGGTGAAACAATTTTCTTCAGAAAATGACTTATCACAAAAACAGGCATTTTTGTAACAAGGAATAAAGATAGGTTTAATTTCTTGAATCCAATTGATCTGGAGAAAGTTTCAATTGAGAATTGACAAAYGAATTAAAAGATTAGCTTTTTTATGGAAAATTTATGGAGACTTTTTGGTTTGAAACTATATTTAGTAAAAAATGTTGAAGCAAGACATTACTGTCTCCAAAAAAAAAAAAATGTTTTATGCTTATCTAAGTGAAACACCCCTATTTTATTTCTCTAGAATTTTTTAGCATTCTTACTTTTCACCTTGATTTTTAGGAAAGAAAATAATAAACCATTCTGTAAATGTTCAGGTGATTAAAACCACATTTCCTAACCTCATGTAATATTAGTACTTTCCTATTAGCTTTAGTTAATTGATTMATACACAGACAATATCCCAATACTCAGTTAAACTTTGGCTTGGTTTCATAATGAACACATGGGACCAGCAGCAGCTGCATTAATTCTTATACTGTTTACATAGTAGGTCAGTTTAATACTATCTGGACCTGTACTTAAATTACACTTCCTTCTAATCAGAGATGCTTATATACTCTTCCTATCTTAACTTATTTCTCTCTGGATTCTTATACTTCTATTTTTCCTTACTTTTAATTTATCAACTGACAATGTGGATTTGCAGAGCTGTGGTTTTTCATCTCTCTTATCCATAGATCTCAAGGCTACATCCACATTAGTAAGTAGAATGGTTCAGGGACCATTCTCTGCATCTGAGGCATTTGGCATGGCACAGCTCATATCCATATAGATAAAGTCTCTTTTCTTCCTGATGAAGGTTGTCTGTCAGAACTGACTGTTGGGATGGTCCCTAGCTCATGCTAATCCCTGACATCCTAAGGTCCAGGCAATATTTGAGAAGCTGCTTATTGCCACGCTAAAAGTGTGCCAGGGAGCATGTTAATAATTTTACAGAAGGAATAATTGTGTGCTAGCACTCAGGTCCAAGCCCTCAAGCTGTTCAGCTTAGTATCATAAACTTAGCSTTAGTGTCCAAGGTTATTTCCAAGGAGATGGCAAAAGTGATTAAGTAAAGGAAAGCTATTATCAATGGACTTATATTTGCCATACAGGCAYTTCCAAATGTGCAGATAGGGAGATAGGGATCAATCCTCAAAAGGTTGTACACCAGCAATGATTTGTCATGTCAGRAGTAGAATGAATGTGTTAAATTTCTGCAGTCATTTTTCCTATGTTATTTTCTAAGATTCTGACACTCCGTACCACTGAATTAGGAGAATGTCAGTGTCCATAACATCAGCATAACACTCACAGATTTGTAGGGGTGAATAAGCAGGTGACTATACTCTGCACTTTAAATCTATTGGGACACCATACACAGAACAAATTTACCTGCATTGTAGAATTTAGATGTAGAGGTAATCCTYGCAATTTAGAAGGGATAAACAAAAATATGAGTTGGCAGTTGCCAAGATTTCTGTTTTCATTTGCAACTTAGCAGGAATACCCAACAACCTTTTAAATCCTTCCAGAGAAAAACTAAGATCCACCTTCCAATCCTCACTACCTCTCCTGTGCCGAATTTTAGCACCCGAAATCAAGATGATTCAAACAACAAGCCCTACGTAGAACCTCCTGCTCTATTGCAAATGGCTCTGCCCACAGAAGACCCTCAGCTTTACTGTTAAAATCCCTCCTAAGCTGCTCACAGCAGTAGCATAAATGTTTAAGATGGGTAATTGATATTGATTCTAACAGCAACTATTCACTTGAACATGTCAGAGGCAAACAGCAGCAGGAGCAAATTGCCCTTTCTTCTAATCTTTCCTGACTGTAAGTAGAAATCTATGTGTTCACCCACAGATTTAATACCCATTCATCCAATCTCAGTAAGTTGTAAACACTGTAATAACAAGAAAAAGAAAAGTAGTAGTCTAAAACACAAGTCATGTGTTTCCCATCTTTTCAGTCTTGCCATTATCTACAGCTATCTTTTTCTGATTTATGAAAACTCTAGTTAATAAGGAACACAATGACTTTCATTCTATTTGCTTTGTGACAGAAAATACTCTCCAGAAGTATTCACATTGTAAAGGTGGTGACTTTTAGCATTTTGGAAGTACAGAACCATTACACAGAGGAAGGCTGCAATCTGTGTTCATGTTCTTGGGCTCCCTTGAGTGTCCTGGCCATCCTCCTCTGCATTTGCTGCTCCAAAAATGCTTGAGGGAGTAGTACACTGGGAATAACACATCGCTTGGTTTGCAGTTTTCCCAGAAGGAGCAGGCTTGGGATACTGGATTTAATTGCAATAGTGGATTTAATTGAAATATGAGAAGTACAAAGAGAGAATGGGTTGTTATAGCCTTTGCATGAATRCTCATTCTTATTCAATGAAGGAGTGTACAGAATTTGCACAAAGATAAACCAATCTGATCACATGATAAGCACTTAGGGGAATGTCTGAAAAATGTGTACTGTCAGATGTAAGACTAAAATATATTAGAATATTTATGGCCTGATGTATTTTATTTGACCATATTTCTCACTGGAATAAGCATGAACCTTTACAAGATTTAGAGGACACTTACAGAGCTAAATTTTGGCCTTTTGCTGAGCCTTTCCAACAAGTGGAGGTACCAGGRTATACTCCTGGAAGAAGGTCCACCAATGCACAAGAACATGTTATACAACAGTGTAAACCACATTGCTAAGACTACACACWTAAAATATGCAGACTATGTCCAAAGTACTTGTAAGGTGGTATATTCAAATTCTGAGGATATATAATTTTTATGCAAACAAGCATTCACAATGATTTGGCTTTATCATTCCCAATTTGGAGCTCTTCCCCTCTTAAATACATACATTTGAAGGTTATTCCCTGCAGAAGAATAAAACAGAATTCCTTGACAGTCAAATAAACAATATGGCTWTGTGAAAACAGAATCTAATATAGACTATCAATATTTACAGTTGATGTTTTCAAAATATCTATTTCTTTCACATGCAAACCTTTATTATACAACTCATTTGGGAATGTGGGGATTCAACTGGAATAGAGGATTTAAGCAGCACAGAAAATGAGTGATTATTTTGAAAATCTTTCAGCAATTACTAGGAAGGAAGGAGAAATCTTATTAATCCTTTGTCCTACATTGTAGAGAAATGATAGAACTGTACAGTGCAATGAGGAAGAAACAAGTATATTCTGCATATAAGGAAAGATGCCATAATAGCATCCTATGAAGCCGTGAATAGGTCCCCTCCTTTCTTCTTCCCTCTTCCTTCTCCTTTCCCTTTCTATCATGACTCAAAAAACACAAGTAAGCCTAACTATCTGTATCTTCTCACCACCAGTTTGCAGAAAGGAAACACTGTTTCAATTTTATAGAGACAGCAAAGAGTACATGTAAAACCCAGGATCACAGAAAAAGTTTGTGACTGAACTGTGTAGCGGAATCCAATTTTCATATATCAAATAAACTCAAATCCTCCCACTATGGCACAGGAGACTGCCCTGTATTAATAGCAGCCAGACAATTTGTGATTGTTTTATATTCTCTGAAAGTATCTAGTTTTGAGAAATGTTTAGCATCTCCTTTCTTAACTGCCCTCAAAGGGAGTTGTGGGTGATGCTCAGAACCTCTTGGAACTTACTACTATAATTAGAGGAAGAATGCTGCGTTTCTATTCCTTTTTTTTTTTTTTTTTTTTTTTTGTACGAAGAGCAGTGAGCTTAAGAGCATGTAAAAGAAAGATCATAAAAACCACAAAGAAACAAGGGTATTGTTTCAAAGTGAACCAATTAAATTTTCGAAGTGTCTTCCAGAACCCAAAACAGGTCCTACTCCACCTTGTCACTCAGAATACTTCTCTCCCCTTTCTGCTTATAAAAATTAATTCATTAAAAACATTACCTTAAATAAACGCAGCAGCTTTGAAATGTAGGTAGAGATTAGGAGGGCCTATACCATAAGATTCTGAGATATAATTTCTTGCGTAAAAATTGGCCATTTAAAACTCATAGATCCTGAAATATTACTAAATTTTAAGCTTCAAGACTTTTTTTTGTGATTTTGTGGGGAGATCTTTTCATCTATGTGTTCCAAAGGACATCTAACTCCATAAATAGGTTGCTCAATAACTGGGTGGGGAGGAGAAAAGAAGTGTATTTGGTTTATATTTGTGTGAAAATCAGGGAAATATATTTCTGAATACATTTTAATTAGGTGACACATTAACTTCCCCAATTCCAGTACAAACCAATTTATCAAATCCATATTTAATCTGAGAAATAGAGCAGGATACATAGTTTATCTCTGACATTCATGTAAATTCAACAGAAAGGCCAGTTTATTTGTACTAATAAAAACATCTGACTTGTATTTTATGACTTCCATCATGTATTTCCTTTCTCCTTCAACACACAGTGTCTCCATGATGGCTCAGTGCCTAAACAAGTGTCCCACACAAGTAAACGCAGGAGAAAGCTGTTATTTGAAAAACTGGGATCATCCAATCGGTTGCTATTTCAATCTGTTTGATTTTGAACAGAAACTGTATTCTTTCCTCTCCTCATTTCTCCAATACAATTGTGAACTACACCTGAAAGAAACATTCTCCAGTCTAAATTTCAAGGGCAAAAAGGCTATGGTTAGCACCCAGAGAAATGTGGCTGATAGAAGGAAAAAGCAAAGGCAAAAATGCCAGTGCGCTATTTACAAAAACACAGTTGAGAGTACAGAATTGCGGGGGGAAGCAGACAGGACACAGGCCCAAAGGAGAAAACTATYATGTTAGTAGCATGTTTCATTAAAGATAGGCCTCCAGGGAAACAGCTCAGGTATACAGAGAAGTTAGAAGCAAGCTGTGCTGGAACTCGCTTGTGGGAAAAAGACCGCTGTTTCCATCCYGACTTGTCTTCCACCCAGCAACCCTGAGAACATATCTGTGTTTCAGCCCGCATAGCTATGTGCCAGACCAACAGAACGTACTGAGTCCAGCCAGCATGACATACCATGCTGCTGAACAGTTTCTTCACTTTTTTTTCAGTCTAAGTACTTCATTACAGTTTGCATGCAGCCTTTTCAAAATATAATGTGACAAAGAATGGTAATACCAAACTAGAGTTACCGGCTCATTAGAATATTAATATTGAAGGAAAAAAGTAAGCAGAAATATTAGTATGGCATAAATATACATCTTTAGCACAAGCAAGAAGAGGAAATGAAGCTAGTGATAAATCAATCTTATTTAGTATATGTACTTTGGTTTAATGATCAAACTGTACAGTTAGAGACGAAATTGAAAATACAAAGGTATATGTACGTGTAAAAATGGCATGAATCAAGCACCAAAAATTAACTATGACATATGAGGTCCCCAAAGACTTTGAAAACTAGAGATATTGTATCCAAAAAGAAAGAAGATAAGGATAGTGTTTGGGGAATTGTTTTGATTTGTTTGTTTTTTATTTTTTGACTGTCAATGTCAAAATGGGAAAACTTTGAACGGTGAGCTACCAAATCTTTGACCTGATCTACTGACCTTTCTTGGCAGCAGAAATGATTTATTCTTGGGCAAAAAAACAAAATCAGAAACTATTACTATATTCATTATTCATTATGCACAGACACTGGCTGAGACTGCTTCAGAAAACAGGGTTTATAACCTTATTTCACCTATGAGCTGGGGCAAATCTCTTGGGTTTTTCAGTTTCCTTATCTGCCAGGAAACATGATTAAATTGTTTTATGTAATAGCTGAGCCTGTGATAAAAACCATTATATGAGGACATGGTATTATAAAATTATAAAAATTATGTATAAATTATGAAAATAACTTTGGCATTGGGTGAATTCTTGTTTATTATGATTCACACACAGTAAAAGTATTGATCTGTGCAGTGGGGTGCAGTTGGGGAGAAATTTGACCAAGTACYTAAACTATAATTAAGCAGCACAAACCAGGGAAGAATGTTTTCTATCAAATACTACTTTMATTTATCAATTTATCATTTATCAATAAGTTGCTTATTTTGACTACTTAGAAATATGTTTCCTTTTAAAAAAATATTAGAAAATATACCCTTAAACAGAAGAAATACATTGTGTAGGGTTTCRCACTGGTCTATTCTCTGTCTGGCAAGACAGATTTTCATTTATAAATGAAAAAAATAAACAAAAAAACCCAATAAATCTCAGAGAATAAGCTTACTACATTTAAAAATGGCTCCAAGTCTGGGAGAGGGTGTAAGTATACAGGAGCTCAGGACATTAATTCAAAATGGTTTAACTGAAGCTACAACCTGGAGAATGCACAATGCCATTCTGTCTATATGCTGACGTAAGGATTCAAAGTGAGGATAGCAAATGGCTACAAAAATAAACAGTTCTAGGAAGAAGGATATATAATACTATAGGACTATAATACTGCACATAGGTAAGCTATGTCACACTTACAAAAAAAAAAAAAAAGACAAACACTTCAAACACTTTTGAAATGTAACAAAAGCAGTCTTGCTTGCAAGACACATTAAGTAATTCTTCACACCTACTTCATATCTGCTACTTACTAAAGTATTCTATTTTTAGATACTGCATTTCAAGAAGATATGGATCAGCTGGAGATAGCCCAGAGATGAGCACTGAGAAGCAGCAGAAGTCTGGAAAATCTGATTAATGAAGATGCATTGAAAGCATTGTGGTTGGAGACATGGGTCTTCAAATGTCTAAAAAGTTATTATAAAGAAAAAGAGAGTAAATTTTCCTGTTTTCCATATGTGGGTAGGACAGAGAATAACTAACTGAAATGGAGAGAGATTAGATAAATAGGAGATTAAGATCAGATTTAGGAGAGCAGAGAATTACTGGAAGTGGATGACAAGTAAGAATATTTGATTTCAATCTTGCCACTTAAAAAAAAAAAAAAAAAAAGTCAGTATAACTGATCCTCATTTTAGGCGGGAAATTGTCACATGGTATTTTGAGATATTTCCCACACCTACAATCTGTAATTTCCATGTTCATGATAAACAGATAAAATTGTAAATCTGAATTAACTCTATTGAGTCAGTTGAGTTACCATAGCTTTACATTAATGAACAGGAGAGCACAAACTGACCTAAAATTACTGAAAAGGAAAAGAAAGAAAAAAAAAACTATTTCTTCCTTTTTTTCTAACAGCTTGCTCTGCTCTCATGAGTCCATTGATTACTTTGCTTCAAATATATCCTTCCAGCTGTTCTGTTGCTTCTTATTTCAAGGGAACAGCAATAATTTGTAGGTACCTACAACACCTGGAGGAAGTCTTACGGGATGGGTCAAGGGAGGGTGGAATGAAGGAGTTGCTGTATTACATATTCACAAACACTAGGAGCTGAAGATGCTGGTTTTGATCTCCCAGAGATCTGTAAGTGATGACAAAAAAAATCAATGACCACTTCACTGCAATTTCAGCTTTCTTMCCATTACTGAATAGTTTGGAACAGAGGCACCTGTGAGACCCACTGTCTTTTTAAAGTGGACAGAGAGTCTAGCCAAGGTCACYCAAGGGTACTCAGTGGATTTCTCAGTGGATCACAAAGTCTTTTCAACGCATATATTTGTAAACACTTTCTGAAGATGACAGTTTTCTACTTCTTTTTATTTACTGGAGAAGGTTCAGAGAAGGTGTGATATTTTTCATATTTTTTCCTCTATTCATTCATAACCATCTGCTGTGGGTTTCAGGCAAATATTATTGTCTTCAATAGAAACCTGATGGAACAGAAACTAAAGACATAAACAAGTTCAGGACTTCATATGCAGAGCCAAAGAATCTTTTCTAGTCATCTTACTTTTCTCAAGAGCTCATGCTCCAGTTATTAAACCTTTCAAAGGAGGGGGAAAAAACAGAAAAAAATGTGATGTTAGCTATTTTTGTGTGTTTTATACTAAATTTCAATAGGCATTTCTAATTGAAAGGTTGGAAATATGATCTCTTGCCAAGAAAGTACTGTAAAATCATTTGAGAACAGCTCAGATAGAAAATAATTTAGTGTATTAACAGCAAATCTATACTCATCCAACTTTTACTGTTTGAATAAATCAGTACCAGAGAAGTGTAGGAGGATCTCATTGAAATGACAGCAATGTCACACAGCCTCAAATATAATTACTTCAATTCAAAACTCCTTTGGTCCAACTGATAATTGAGTTCCTCTAATGATGGCAGAGTGGATAATCTTTTTTTTCATTATATTTGTCTAGCTTTTTATTTGGTACTGTGAATGGAGCAATTTTTAGCAAAACAATCTTACAAGCTTTTAAAATGCCAGTTTTGATAGAACCTCAAGTATACTACCTATTAAAAGACAGGCAGATTGAGCTACCTTATTATTGTTATACAATTTTTTTTTAATATATCAATTGACACACTATAGATAATAAATATGCATTTTAAAAGACCAAATTACTACCTCTGATCAGCAAGATAGTACCATTTTGAATGTGAGAGAAAGAGAAATGACTGATTTCAGCATATCATAGTCTGAGTCCTATTGCTACTATGTAAACAGCAAATAGCATTTTCTTTTCTGATAAAACTTTTACACTTGGAAATTGAATTAGTGAAGTTAAGTCCTTCTCTAGAATGCAGTTATCTAGACTGATACTTTCCTATTTAACAGATCTAATTTCTGTGTGTATTCAATTCAAAGCTAGATACTACTATATATTCTCAAGCTTTCCTTGTTTTTCCCCCTCCAATTGCTTAAAGCACTAACAGTTACCAACTCTTGAGTATAATCCAAATTCAAATAAACTTTTTGAGGAAGGGTAAAATGAATCTTCAGCTTTTAGTATGGACTGTCAATAAAATAATCTCGCTAGTCAAAAGTAGGCAACATGCTTTGAGGGTATTTGTTGCTTTTTTCTATAAAGAACCTTTCATGAAAGTTATGTATCTTCTTACTTCAGAAAGTTTGCTTTCCATATTTAAAATCCTGRGACAAACTTTTGAAAACTGCGTTATCATTTTTAACCTCAACTGCTGTCCTAAGGAGTTTAAACTATTCCAACCAATGATATATTTGCTTATCAGACAGCAGAAATGAGATATTGTTCTGCTAAAAGAATTAGCTGACTAGACTCATTGCTGTACTTGTAGTATTTCTTGATGAGAGAGACCCACATAGAAGTATATTAGCTTGATAGCCATTTAATCTGACTAAGAATTACTAAAGTTATCTCAGGCAACTGGAAATATTTCTCATTATTAAAGCAGAGCAGTATCTTTCATTCTTAGATTCATCTTCCAGTCACTTGTAACATCATCAAATTTAAACTGTGGAGATAAGATTTTATCTACTGGGTTTATTTTTATTATGCTTTGTGGAGATTTTTAGTCATTTTGAAAACAAAAAACAGAGGAAAACAGTTAATTTTGTGCTAAAATGTTAAGGTTATTTCTTTGAATGTTGCTGTCACTCTTACATTCTGAAAAAACTCAAAATTTAGTTGGGACTCTTCATTTMAAAGACATTCCTTCTGATGTTTTGGGGCAAAATGTACTCCAAATTTGCCTTTGGTAAAAGGTAGGTGGTACACATTCAGTAGAAATGGCTTAGAGTTTATGCTAGATCCCTTGAAGATCCTGAACACACATACGGGTACTAGCTGAAAGCTGTACAGTCTCTTCAGTTACATCTCAGAGCTTCCATAAGCAGTACCACCAAGAATTGCTTCAGACAGCAGCTTTCAGCAAGAAATATAGGCTTCATCCTTCCAATTCTTTGTCCTTCTGCAGAGATGAGGGGCCTGCTCTGAATTTTTTTGAAGCCTTCACATCTGCTGGCTTTTGAGAAACTAGCCCACTAAACACTTGGCATTACCCTGTAGCTGGGTGCAGGTGCACTTAAACCTAGAGGAGAGGCCATCATATGATCCTAATGACACTGCTAGTAGGAGCCAAAGGGAATAGATAAGCTATGAGCTGTAGTGACTGAAAGGAGAGGTTACAGTTGGGGCTGTATGCTAGCAATTACAGTTCAAGAAAGAGAGGCTGAAATAAAGGTACAAGAAGAGAACCTGATAACCAGTTAGAGAAAGGGAAAGGAGAAAAGATGGTAATAACAAAAAGCTGAAATTAGGAAGGAGAAATACATGACTGTCTGGGAAACTAGGAAAGCTGAAACTATCATGGGACCCCTAAGGAGTGAAGACAGACCGGTGAAGTGAGGAGAACAAGACAAGGAGTAAGAGACTGGGGAGCGAGAAAAGATAGTACGGAGTCATGCACGAGATAGAAAGAGTTGGTTTTGAACTCCATACCCCAGTACGTGTTCACTTCACAATCAAGAACAGAATTTAGTCTTGCTTTTTTCTATTTTATTTTCTGACAGCTTCATACTTTCATGAAGGGCCACAGAGAGAATTACAGCCTACTGCTTTTATCAGCTTCTCTATTAACTCAGGTGACAGAAATTTATGTGGTAGATCAAAAGCCCCAAAAGTGCTGATGATTCACATGGCTGTCGAATAATTCAGTTTATTTTTAAAAAATAAAAAAAAAAAACAGGAAATTTCATACACACATGTGCACAGAAACACAAAAACTTATACTGAAAGAATTTTCTTAAAAAGGCAAAGTTACATTCATCAAAGCTGAGAAGAGCCAGAATTAAGACAATATTTATTAATAAAACTCAGCCCTGTATATTCTGACCATTTATTTGGGGATTAATTCCACAGAATTCCCTCAAAAAACTGGTCACGCAAGAAACCAGATCTAAGGATGAAACAGGATGTAGGAATGATTCAGCAATTAAGGACACTCTTCACTCTGGGTTTCCTAATTCATCTGTGGCAGGAAATAATAAACATGCACTGAGGACTCCTAGAGAAGATCACTCTGGTAGTATGTTAGTTATTTTTTGAGTGTCTGACTTAAGATATCTGCAGCCTAAGTCACAGAGTTGCTGTAAGCTCACAGCTGCACATGAAATCCGTGCAATATGTCCTGGAATATGTGAATGCTATGTAATATTAAAAGACAGTCAAGTGTAGTCTCAAGTGCTTCAAAGTAAACAACTTAAAATAACATCTTTTTTTGGCAATAACCTCTGTGCCAATCCTCATTCTATACAAAAAATAAAAAATAAAAAAAAAAACAAAGCCTTGTATCACAGTGTTTTCAGAACACAGACATTACTGTTTATGAACCACTCATTAGTGAATATGATGATTCTCCATAGAAAAATCCATGAGGAAAATCAGAGTTTGGGCTCTTTGGACTGAGATAAATATTGAATCTCTGGACAAAATACCGAATTGAGCAATGCATCACATATCAGTGCTCATTAGGACTGCACTGTGTATTCTGCAAAAACCCTACATTACCTACAATGGGCAGACAGCAAAAATAAAAAGGGATTAGAATGCATAAACAAAATGACTCTAAATGAAGTCAACCTCTAYTTTAATTCTGGCATTACCTAAATAATAAGTAATTTAATTTGCAGTTTAATTCATGCTATTCTAACATAGATTTTTTTACTATATATAACCTGTATGAAGACAATGCTATACATTAGAAAGATGCCTTATTTATGAGGATTAGTTTTAATGGCAGACCACTGTGTCAGGGAAATTGAAATTCCATTTTATGACTCTGCAATTAACACATCCCTCACACATATATATGGATTTAATGTGTGTCTCAAAGTTGGAGAATCATAAAAAGTATTTCACCTAACATTTTCTAATACTGGATACTGATTCTCGTAACTTTACCAAGCTTCAGCCATTTGAACAGACATTTCCCATTCCAGGTACTTGCATTAGGCAATAATATTTTCACTGATTTTCAATAATTTCATTTATTTTGCTGAACAGGAGTTGATGCTTTTGTCATCTACATGAGAAGTAATATTTCACATGAGGAACAAAACCCTGCTGTATTGCATTCAAGGTGAATAGTGGAATATCTGTTTCAAAGAACATTCATTGTGATTTTATGTTTCAAAAAWTTTCCCGCAAAGATATGTGCCATTGCATGAATGAGCCCTGTGTAAAAAAATAAAATGATACCAATAGCAGGAATGTATTTACCAGGCAATCATTAGCTCAACAGTTACCTTCATTCTCCTACAGATAGCAAAGTTCACATGTGAGAAGGTAATAGATGAAAAAAAGTTTGACGCTGAAATCACATTTCTATAAGAAGGCTGGAAAACTAGAGAATTTTCCCTGCATTTCCTGCTCCTCCATTAATGCTATTGGATGCACTGAGTTACTGGACAAGCRGATAAGGATATGCCCATTCTTTTGAAATCATAAAACTTCACATAATCAAAAATCCTTTAGGATATGATTTTGTGTTTAATTTTTAATTAATGCACGTCATTTCAGAAAAAAATTATATGGAGAAGCGTACTCAGCATTTGTGTCAATGCACTGTCTAACATCACACTTTTCTTACAGTATATATTGTCTCTCTCTCAAATTCATGTTTATTATGGTAGAAGCACCCGAAGTCTCTCTCTTGACAAAGAACACTCTGAATCATTTTGGTAGAAAGGGTAGGKTTTTTTTCTCTATTTTTGCTTTCTTCAATACTATCAAATATGGCTTGGCAAAAACAATAACTACATTCTGCTATCCCAGTGACAAGAAACATATACTTGCAAAGACACTAAGTCTTTATACTGTCTCACAGGTTTTAGGTCTCCTGCAAAATGTATACCACAAAGAATATCTCAGAGGTGGTGACAACTACTGAACACTTAGAAACATTAAGTCTGAGAGACACAATAAATATTCAACAAAATGTATCTGTAAATCATGCATGTAATCAGACAATGAAACTCAAAGACAGGTACCTACTATGAGTCTTGCTATCCAGTGCTCTTTCCAAAGAAGCATTCCTTGTGGATCTGTATTATATAATTCCCAAAATAACTTTTCTACTTAAAGAAACCATTTAACACTTTTAACAAATTATTTACATTGTGCTCTAAATCTTAAGAGGACAAAAAGTTATCTAGCGCTTTTTATGATTTTTGTAGGGAGCAGCTATCTAGTAAGTATATGCATTAACACAGTTTTTACAGATAAGACTCACTTATCTTTTTGGCTCCACATTTTATGTTAATCTCCATGTTTTAACCTACTCTGCATCAGATAGTGGCTGTGGAGATTCCTGACCCTTCTACTTCAAAATGGAATATTTGTGGAATGAAGTATTGTACTTTTCTTTTGGCCCATTCTAACTCTCTTTTTGCTGTCTGAAGATGCATTGCAAGTAGGCTGAAAAGGATTAACATATCATTGTATCTTTCACTCTTACTTTTGCCTCTCCTTGTGTACTACTGTTAGTCACTGTCACTATCGCATCACCTCGAAATTCAGATGGAACCTCTTGGAGGCAAAGATCATGGCTTTCTGTAAAAGCTAATTCCCCTCTCTTTCCCTAAAAAGAATAAAATATTACACAACATATTATTGCATAATAAAAAATATACCAAGTAAACAAAAAAATGGTCTTGCTTTATAATACTTCCACCCCTGTGCTAACTTGATTTTCAGAGAAATTAGTTTTAATTAGTTAGGATGACAGGAGATATACTCTAGGTGAAAATGAAAATCCTACCAATATTCATGATTTGATTAAAAATTGCTCCATGTGTAGTTAATATTTGTGTGTACATGCCTATTGCAAATACCAGCTAGAGCAGGACAACGTGATCAGAGAAAACCTAGGTTACCTTACACAGCTGAACCACATGCAAAATGGGKAGTGAAGCTCTGAAAATGAAGTGACAGTTCCCCTCCCACGGCATTCACAGTTCTCCTAGGGTGAAATCTTGGATTTATCTGATGAGTAAAAGGAAAGGTGGAGAAAATCACTGAGAAACTACTACTCACAWCCTTTCAGGATAGCAGGCACAAGTTTACAAAAGAACTTCTGTTCTTCTTTTATAAGGGCCAGGAGCTAGCCTGGTTCTTACCAAATAGCCAAGTCACTCCTGCAACAGGAAAATGCTGAAGAGAAAGAAATGATGCATAGAAATGATCATGAGAGACAATCAATGGAAAGTGTGTGAAGATCTAGGGCTCAAAAACAAATGGTGGTGGCWCTGGAAAGCAGCACTTAGTACAGCACCAAGCACAATGTCCACCAGTGTTGGTGTCCAGAGAGCTAATAGATGCCACCACAGATGCTCCACCAGGGGCAAGGCAGCAATCCTATCAAGCACTGGATTCCCCACCAAGCTTCCTCATCCTGGCACTGTGGATTTGGCTAGGCTGAAAGGAAGCTAACAAATCAGCCCTGCAACCTAGTCAGGCCTCAAACAGCAAGGGTGTAAATGAAGAGAAGTGCACCTAGAAACTCAGTAAATGCCTTCCTCGGGGCTCAGGCTGGTGAGACAGGTGAGCTGCCTGCTGTGGAAAGAAGGCATAGCCACAGCACTCCTTCCTCATAGGAGAAACTGAGGGGGTGGCCCCAGTTCAGTCGTTCAGTATAGGGCTCACTCTTGCCTAGAACACAGACACAGCATGATGAATGCTCAGCTCAGCTCATGGGTGTGAAGTAGCGGTGCAACAGTAGAGAGAGATCTTAGGAAACAGTATTTAGAGTATCATGTTTTGGCTACAAAAATCAATATGGTATCATGACACAATACTTGCTCAACAGTATATGTTATTAAATGTGCTGGTTGMCCACAAGAGAAAAGATTCCCTGCTTTCCAAAAAGCCTTAAATTACTAGCAAYGGTCAAGTTCTTGTTTGCTGCAAGATCAAGTACATATTCTTGCAAGAGGAAGGATACAGTAAGAGATGGATCCAGCAGTCCAAGCAGCAGTGCTGGTTTCTTACACCACTAAGTTGAAGTTATGCAATTGCAGTCTGTGATCAATTTTAAATATAACTATCAGGCAGAGGAAGGCTTGAGCTCTTAAAAAAAAAAGAAAAATGTTCAGTTCTAAATTCAGCTAATCTCAAATGTAGAAAAGGTCAACATGAACAAACCAGGAGCAATAAAGCAGTAAAAGACAATCCCATTAAGTGAAGAAATTTAATGGAAGCATATACATATGTTTCTTCACACTGTAAAACAAGAAAGCATGCCCTGTACTTTAAAACAAGGAAGCATGACAGTTCAATTTCAAAGCAGCAAAGGTTCKAAAGAACACAGCTGCTAAACAAAAATTCATTTTTAATTAAGTGTTAAAGATGAAGGCTTCCTGCCATGGTGATGTTTTTGGTATTAAAACTTTAAAATAAATTTAAAGAGATAGGTAGCTTATGCTTAGGAAGTCATAGAATCATACAAGCAGTAAGGTTGGAAGGGACCTCTGGAGATCATCTAGTCCAATCTCCACACTCAGCAGGGTCACCTACAGCATGTTAGACAGGGTTGCATCCAGGCGGGCCTTGAAGATCTCCAGAGAAGGAGACTCCACAACCTCTCTGGGAAACCTGTGCCAGTGCTCCATCACTCTCACAGGAAAGAAATTCCCCCTCACGCTCAGGCAGAACTTCCTGTGCTTCAATTTCTGACCATTGCCTCTTGTCCTGTCACAGGGGACAACCGAAAAGAGTTTGTCCCCATCCCCTTGACACCCTCCCTTCAGGTATTTATACACATTGATAAGATTCCCCCTCAGTCTTCTCCTCCCCAGGCTGAAAAGGCCCAGCTCTCGCAGCTGTTCCTCATAGGGCAGATGCTCCAGCCCTCTGATCATCCTCGTAGCCCTATGCTGGACTCTCTCCAGTCTCTCTTGTAGTGGGGAGGCCAGAACTGGACACAGTCCTCGAGATGAGGCCTCACTAGGGCTGAGTAGAGGGGCAGGATCACCTCCCTCCACCTGCTGGCAACACTCTTCCTAATGCACCCCAGGAGACCATTGGCCTTCTTGGCCACAAGGGCACATTGCCGGGTCATGGTCAACTTGTCATCCACCAGCACTCTCAGGTCCTTCTCTGCAGAGCTGCTCTCATTTAGAAGCAAACGAGACTCATACTACTTCTTCATTTATTGTAAATGTATTGGGAGCCAACTCAATGGACCAAAATTTCCAACAGCACTATAATAATGTGCAACGTTTTACAGTGAGTTAAAAGACCACAGAACATAGCATGAGAAGATAAGGTGAAATAAATCTGCATCTTCAATTCAATTTTCCTGCTGATAAACAGTTGTGCCGCAAAGCACAATTTTAAGTGTTTAGCACAGTTTAATTTTACATGTCCTGAGAGAGGGATATTTCACCTACTGAGATTGTAATCCACTTCCTTATAAACTGCCGAGAATCTTTTCTTGACATTCAGCCCTTATTTCAGCACAAAAGTAATAAAGTTTGTCTCACAAGACTTCCCTTCATCTGCCCTTAATGTCCTGTGACTGTGTTTATCTGAACAGCAAAAGCAAGAGCTACCTCAGTAGATAGATGCTTCCAAAASAAAGGAAAAGTCTTTATTCTAAGAAAATAAATTACCGTATTCTTATTTTATTCTTGTTCTTCATGAAACTGTAGCACTTGCTTGGAATACAGTACTGTGTGGAAAATGAGGCCTTGTCAGAGCTATCAGGCGCTACCCCTAAAAATAAACTTAAATGTTAGAAATGAACCATTTTGTTGAACTAAGTAAAACTTGGGGCAGATCTGCAGCTGATATAAAGCTTTCTATATGCATTAGCTTGAGTGGATCTCAGCCAAGTTATGACCTGCTGAGGATTTAGACCATTAAATTTAATATAGTCTTTTGAAAGGGACAGTCACCATTGATTAAACATTCATTTGTTTTATATAAATGCCTCTTAGTAGAACTCTTGTTGGATTTACCTCAACTACTTCTCTTAATAATTTGAATTGTGAAGCATATTTTGGGGTGAAAGTGGCACAACAACAATAAGCAGGCATTTTTTTATTCTCACAYAAATATTTAGACAACACCAGTTTCTGAATAAAAGCTCATAAATACCTGAAGA
This sequence comes from Rhea americana, assembly GCF_003343005.1. Lineage (NCBI taxonomy): Eukaryota > Metazoa > Chordata > Aves > Rheiformes > Rheidae > Rhea > Rhea americana. Next base: position 1,606,427 of record NW_028185406.1, on the reverse strand, counting down.
CCACTACTATCCTTCTTAGATAATAGCCAGTCTGCAGTCCAGTCATGAAACTCTCTGCAATATATCAGCATGAGAACTTCCCAGAGAAATCACTGAAGTAATGAAAGTAACATTTATAACTTAAGACTCACAGAAAACCTGAGAAGAAGAAATCATTTTCAACCTAGATAATATTTAGGGTTTGAATAAACAGTTATACAGGATCAGTAGTTCAGAGTTGAGACTTCTGCATCTGATGCAGATCRAGTCAGTGATGAAGATCAAGTCAGTGAGTAATGCAGGCACTCGTAATCCTTTTCTACTTTACCTCCTAGAGCCTTCCACCCTAAACATAACATTTGCCACTTGCATAAATAAAATTGATATCACATGCCTCGGATTAAGCCATCTGAAAAAAAAAAGAACTCACTGCTGTGTCACATACCCTCCTTACATGAGCATCTCATCAGCAGCCAAACATCTCAGGGCATGTGTCTGATGGGGCTGCTGTGACAAAGAACATTCTAACTGGGCCTCTAAATTGACTATTGCTATCTACAATACTGCATAAGAAGTAAGCTAGATACAAGCCCCACAGAGGTCATGTTGCCTTGACAAAATTGTTTGTTTTCCAAAGTTTTTGTCAGAGTGACGTTACAAGATTCTTCATTATTGTATCTTGAGCATACCATGTAATCTAGGCAATATAATACCATTTATGCAACCCAAAAGACATCGCAGTAGTATTACAATGCCAYACCATCTATTTAACATAACACACTATCATTAGTCCTAAGGATTTCAGSAAGACTGCTTGCTATATAAAAGCATAACATAAGGTGATGTCTTGATCTGTAGTTTCTGAGCTCCATGTCAACAGTAGCATTAGCAAAAAGAGGGAGAGTTGTTACCACAATTAGAGTTATAGATAATTTGACTTTAACGATAGTTCCCAATGCAGTTTTTACTTTTCAGTCAACTATTTAAACATTTTATGAACTGCACTTTCTGAGTTGCTTTTGAATGTAAAGTTCCTCAGAGAATAATCTTTAAAAAATAAAAGCCCATAAGTTTAACAAAACCCCAGAATGAAATGTTTRTTTCAAAATAGACATTTCCTAAAATGAAAAAATACAAAATATTTAGATTTTTCAAAACAAATTGTTCTGATGAAAGCCTTTTTCATTAATTATTTCTGATCTCAAAAAAGAATTAAAAGATCACTGTATGTAGTAAAAATGAAAAGAATTCTAAAATAAASGAAACAACTGATTTTAGAAATTTCAGTGAAAGTATAGGTTTCCTTGCCCACGGAACATCTGTAGAACTGTGTATTAATTATCTTGGTACATATATATAAATATGCATATAAATACATATGTATATTACGGAAATGGATATTGCACCTCCAGCTATGGAATAGTCAACAGAATATTTCAGGATAACTATTGAATGTAAGACTAAGTTGGCAGTTTTTTGATACAAAGACTTTTTCTGTGACCAAAACAAGAAAATTTAGGCAAGAATCCACCTCTAATGGTGAAGAATGGTGTCACCCTCTGACGGTGTCATCCAATGGATGACAGAAGAGAATGAAAGAACCTCTCTGTCCCTTTGGACAGAAACTCCGAAAGGAATGTGGAGACATATGAAGTGACAGAAACAACCATTTTATAGTTTCAGGGACTATATCTGAGGTAAAAAATAGTGAATGTATTACTGTAATGACCTATAACTRTGTGACCTATATATTTTTTAAAGTTCCAATCTGAAATACTAGCCATCTTCCAAAACTCAGTGTCAGTATGCATACAGCCTGCRTGACATAATGTACACAGCTATTTCAACGCTGCTTAAAGGCATACTAAGATCTTAGTGATGCCAGAAGGTCAAGCAACCTTTGGTGCTCTGGTATAGATCAGTTGCCCTGTGTTTGAAAAAGCCATAGTTACAGCAGGAAATATAAAAACTACCATAAAATTTGTTGAAAGATATTTGATATAGAAGGTGTCATTTAAGGTATGCATATGCGTTAGTGATTGTTTTACAGTCGGATGGAAATTACCAGAATATTTAGTTTGTGAATCTCTTAACAGTAAAATCTACAGTGCCTGAACTTCAAATCTGACTTACTTGTAGAAGCCCTAATTCTTAGCAAATGTGRTGGAAATGTATAAAACTATTTATCATAGCCATGGTGAGGAAAAAAATACACCTTTGTTTCTTTAGAAAAGCCATGGGCCTGAATTTCCACCTGCTTTAAGAATCACTCATCATGGCAAAATTAAAGTTAAAACATTTTAATTCTTATTTTCATTAATAGTGAGATATAACAATCTTCACTGTAAACAAAAGTCAAATTCATTGTCTTTATCCCTTTGAGCTGCTCACTTTCGTACAAGATATCTCACTAATTATAAAAGAAGGGTAGCTTTTCCAAATTTTCAAAATATTGTTACTCCGCTAGATTTAAAATAGTCCAGATGACGTCTGCATTACTTCTAATCTCTCATTTTAAAAAATGGAAGATTATTTAGCATTTGATCTACAAGTTATGGTCTAGCTAAAATTGTTACTTTTGAATTTGCCATTATTGCGACTCCTACCACCAACTTTTTGGTGTCAAGTCTCCTGTGCACTCCAAAAATCTCCTGMCATCCCTCTCAAACATTAATTGGTAACTGATTTGCTAGCTGAAGCACATACCAAAATGCTACATTCTAGTTTAAGTAATCTTGATGAATTTGGATAAAAGTTTTCATGTCATCATGATAGGTAAAGCACATATTAACTGAAAAAGAGATTTATCTTTCCAACACTGTTTATTGTGGCTCCTTTGTCCTGTGATATGGTCATATCTGGGCTTTTTCATTTCAATTGCCACTGCTCACACTTCTGAATATGTGAAACATCTCCAAAATATGCAYGCATACCATGAAACTTAGGGTCTTCACTAATTCTAAAAATAGAGCTGTTCTCAGTGCCTATTGGGCACTTCTGTAAATGGCAATGGACATGAAAATGATACTTCTAACAAATGGATTTTCTTTTTACCTCCTTCAGTGTGATAACGCAAATCACGTACATATTGCACTAAAATTTAAGGAAGACTGAAGTACCTTACTGATGACTGCAAAAACAAAGTTTATGTCCCAGTGAAATGCTATATAATCAGGATCTATGTTTCATGTGTTTATTGYTGCCTTGGTTACCAAAAAATCTCTAACTTTCCTAAATTTTGCATTTAGTCTCCCATGCCAATCAATTTAATTTCCTGCTCCATGGGAAGCTATTTTCCATTCAAATGTCTGTGCATACAAGATTTACTAACATGACATCAAGGATGAGGAGGTCAAATAATCCACTCAGATGTAATGTGACTGGCTAAATAAGTAGTGGCCAAGGAATCATGGGGAGGGGGGGAGGGAAAGGGCAAGATTTTAAGCTGTCCTAATGTGTAATGGAGCAAAAATTATAATTTACAAAGACTGATCGAGGTTCTGGGTCAACAGACATTTCRGGATAGTCTTGGACATATCACAGGAGGAATTTAATCTAAATTGAATCTTAACAGCAGTATGCCCCCTTGTCTGTTGACGCTAATATTGAGAGGCAATCAACATCAAGAGATTGCTGAAGAAGCAGAAAGACAATAATTAGRATAGTATCAGAAAAATTTAAAGGAAAAAAAATAACAAAGAAAAAGCACTGCTTTAAACTAACAACATGAGCAGTAAGAGTCCAAGGCGAGTTAAGCCTACTCATCCATTTGTGTTTTCTTAAACACATAGTTTCTTAAACAACCAGTAAGCTTCCTATTTTAACATTCCTGACATCATCTCCCATTTTTTCTTCCTATTGAGCTGACCAATTAACTTACCAAAGTAACAATCAGGACAGAAATCGTATAGTTTAATGAAGAAATCCTATTGTTCTGTTTTCAACAARAGGTCAGTTGATAAGAAAGCTGCATTCAGGTAGACTATGCTGCACTTCAGGACTGTGAAGCYGGAGTCTGTCTGATCATGCTCATCAGGCACTTAGTTCTTTTCCTGAGGAGGAAATAGTAAGATGGAAATTTAAGTATCACGATATTTTGCCTGCTTTGAAAAGGACAGGAAGTTGTAAATAACAGCAGAGTGTGATTATCACGCAAAATCTAATTACTTTTAGAACATACACAGTTTTTGGATGCGGTACCCAGTTTGCTARACTTGATCCAGCAATTTTCTGCTCTTTAGAGAAACTCACTTGCCTACTTCAGAGCTTAAGTCTATGTTTGGTACATAATTTTAGGCAAACATAGGTGGAAACAYAGGCTAGCATTACCTTTCTCTTGCAACCTGTGTTTCAAATCATTGGCAATGTTTGAAATAAAAATTGTATGTTATTATAGAGTGAATATCCAAAGAATATTTTTGATCATAAGTTCTTTGAGTTAGCACTACTGATATGAATATTCCCCGTAATATATAAGCCTTCATCCTGGCAGCAGTGATACACATAGTTAATTTCAAGAATGTGAACAGTACAATTATAAGCAATTAGACTATATAAAAGAAGCACATGTATATGTTTTGTGGGATCAATAGATCATTCAAGAATGATCTATTCTTGAGAAGAAAAAGAACAAGGTGAATGGCCAGTTATATCAAAAATACAGAATGCTGCATTTGTACCCATGGAGAACTAGAAAATCTCATGATGTATGGATGAGCTTGACACTGCTTTGTTTAACTCAGCTCCTTCTTGGCACAAACTTGTTTCCTATGGCAATTCATTTCCTTTTCAGGTTCATTATTATTATTCCCAGCTTGTCTTTTCTCAGTAGAAACTCAAGAGAAAATTCATATCATTTTAGTATGTTTAGCAGCTAAGATGATAATTCTTATTTAAAATAGTGCCAAGTATATATGTAGTTAATGTCTCAGTATTTTACTCACAGCTGACCCTGAAATAATTTAATACCAGCCACAGAAGAAGGTATGGAACATTTAAGCTGAACTTTATGACGGTTAGTGGACCATGTTATTAAATATATTTCTTTAAAGAGASKTTTTTTTTTTCAAATTCTGTTGACTGTTAGGCTGCAATGAACACAAGAAAATCSATTTAATTGCATACTGTAGGTTTGACCTAGACATAAAATTGTTAACCGGAGTAACCAAATGTGCAGCCTTAGCACAAATAGCATATGCATGACTTCAAAACAGCAGAAAACGAATGAATGAATTGATGGAACCTCTTCTTCTGAGCAGGCAATAACCCAGTCTCCTGCCAGGGTTACCTGAAGGAAGAGAYGAACAAAGCCCACTTCATTCATCAGCTGCAGAAAGGCCTATTCTCAGCTGTATTCACATACCTGATACACATTTCCTGCTCAGGCAAGCAGTTGGCTGAGGAAGGTGAAGTAGAGAACCTTTCCTTGCCCTACTGACAGTTGGATGCATGACTAGCTGGAAAGGAATGTGAATAATCTGGTCTTCTGGGAAGCTCAGGAGTATCAAGTAACTAATTTTATCTAAAATGCATGATGTGAATTTTGAGCTTTGCCTGAACAAAACTCARGTATTCTTGCTAGGCAAGGCAAAAGGTGAAGCAGCTGGAGTTTGCCTTAGTTTATAATAGCTTCTAAGGGACTTCACATAGAGGAAAATTTGCATTGCATGGCTCTGCACTGATGCATCGTTCTGTACATGAATTTCCTTCTCTTTCCCTAGAAGACCAGTATAAAACTTTATCTAGCTGAATATTTCTCTTTAAAACTGCTAGATATCCATAGAAAAAGTCAATGCATACGCTGGCCAGCTGAGAAGAACAGGAAATCCATTCTTGCATGAGAAGAAATTAAATACTTAGGCATCATAAATTCTGTATCTTGTTATTTTTCCCTTGATTTGAAAGCATACCCCACTTCAAAAAGGGAAGCATTTCTCTTTCAGATCTATTTTTCTTTGAAAATACATCAAAATTGGTATTTGACCTAGACTTGATCTGCTGACAGATAAAGTTGTTCTGCCAAATCAATCAGCCAACTGAAAGGTTAACCATTAGGCATTATTTCTAAGAAATGTTTCCTCATCTGTCTTCATCATGTATTTAATTGAAATATATACCTATTTATTTATTCATTACTTTTTGCACATTTTAGTTATGGTCAAAGCAAAGATCAGTTCAGGAAATCACAAGCATTAGCACTGGAAGGTGTATTTTGTAATAATTTGACTAGCTTTACAGGAGCTACTAAAACTTACCTAGGGTATTATCAGCAGACTAGTAACTCTGCTTTGTTCATTAATGCTGTTTAGTGTAAAGTTCTATGAAAATCAGCTGAGAAATAAGTTATATGGAGATCAGTTAACAACATAAGATCCTCTCTCTACCTGTGCTCTGGTCAGCAGATACATACACATAATGCAGACATAAAATAAGACAAGACTGAAATGAAAATGACCAGAACTTTTTGACAATGTTGCAATATAGTGAACAGTAAAAGTACCTCCTACACTCAGCATTTCCATTATAATATCAGTGCCTCCAAAGACAAGAGGAAAGCAGTTATTATTGATCAGCCACTTAGCATAATTGCAAAATAATTGCTCTATTGAATCAAAGTAAGTGAAAGAAAAACATTATTAAAGATCTTTTTTGATCTCTATCATCTGTATTTTCTTCCTTATCTATGCAGAATATCATGAGGAAAATAGTTACAAACTTTGATTGTTATTTTTTCGACATTTTCTTGAAATATTAAAAACTGTGAACCAGGAATAAAACAGAGCAAGAGCATATGTGAAGAAGATTCAGGGACACAGTCTGTATATAGAGCTGAAGACCTTTGGCATGAAAACATTTTTCTGAGGACAGAATACAATAAAACTGGTCGAATCAGAAGAAAATGATTATTTACAGAGACATTAAGTAAAATCACAACATCTTTTTATTGTGATCTTGAGAAAATTGTTTTGTTTCTTTAGGGAAAGATGTCTTAAGGTCTAATCTTACAAATCCTCATTAGCTAGATTATCACCTAGAATTAAAAAAAAAAAATGTTGTCTAACATTTCATTCATTCTGAATGAAAAGAGAGAACAAAACTTCTAGCTCTCAGTACTTTGCTGCCATTACCACATCTAATTGTGATCATTGACCTTATATCAAAAACTTAACCAGGAATGCCTTGTTTTTATTTTTGAGGTTTCTGAGAAAAATCAGTAATAATTATCTTATTACTTCTACTGCCTGCCTTTTACGTATTTTCCTCATGCATTGTTCTAGTAGCTGAGTGAATCTGGACTGCTTTCCACATGGCTTTAAATTAAAACAAAAATCTTTAAACTGCTATAAAAAAGACAAATAACCTGACAAGGAAGAAGTATTAATGCCTTATATGACATTCTGCCACTGCACATATCATGACGTATATTTTGTCAGAGCACTTGCTATTACAAACCTTTGTTGTGGTAAATACCAGAGTTTTTATTCTGAATTCCAAACGCTTGTGTCCCTTGCTCCCATAACTTAAGAGAAATCTAAACAATACAGGTGAAACCCTCATACCACTAAAACTGTCGAAAAAGTAATATTGGTTTCAAAGAGCCAAAGACTTTAAAACTGAAGGACATGAAAAGACAGATATATTAGAAAGAAGGTAAAGGACCATAAGCTAAGTCATTATGAAACCCTCTACCTTCATATCTTCTTTATATTCCTGTAAATAGAGCACTTTTAAGCTCTGAATTTATCARTTATTTCTTGACCTCTCTCAATTTCAGTACAGTGAGAAATGGATGATGTTCTCCTATTAAGCACATGATTAACTTCTAAAAGGAGAGATTCATAACAAACCGAGCTTATTCTGTTGAAGGGCACAGTAAATGAAAAGCATCTAATGGTAGCTTTTTCCAGAAGAAAGTAAACACAAATTCAGCAGTAGAGTAATGAATTTTGGAGTGACCATGAGCTGCTAAATGAACACAGGTGGCTGTTTCCACAAGAAAGCTATTTGTAATAGACTTTAAATTAGCAGGAGGGAGGTATAAGCTTTAAATACTTTTGAAATCTCACAAGTGTGAAAGACCTCATACATCATAACTGAAATAAAGGAGAGTGATTAATAATTGTCCTTTACCTAAATGAGTTGCCAGATGCATTGACTCTCCAGTGTAAAAAAAAAAAAAAAAGAGAGAGAGAGAGAGAGAGAGATCTAGAAGAACTAAATATCCTTTATGTAAATTTGCTCACAATTCTTCCTATTAACCTTAACAAATTAAAAGTGAAAAATTCTTCAAATATTTCTTTGTTTTATGAACTCCAGCAGGGAATCAGACCTGTTTATGGCATTTTAGGTTTGAAACAATGGCTAGGTTCACTGGTCTGTCTGGTCTGTCTTCTCCAATGTAACATTCATTCACTCATGCATAACTACATAGCAATAATACTATCGACCTGAATGCACTTATCTCATATGCATAGTTAATTTGCTGAATTTAGGTGCTAAATTTGCATTTATTATCTCACTGTGGGAGATATCATTGTATTTCTGTTGTACTTATTTAATATCATCAAGTTTCAGATTGGATTGGCTGCATTTATTCATGTTTTCTAAGGTTATTCACCCTCTAAAAATATATTTCAACATTCCCCAGATCTGTGTGGAAGAAAGCTGGAAAAATAAAGTCTTCTAGTCAATGAATAGAAGTAGATGATAGATATAAGCAATCAGCATTAGGGCAAGGCTGGGTAATGACTGCAATGATGAGCAGGGATTATCTGGGTACTGGAATTATGACAGGAAAAGAGTGGTGTTACAACAGCAGAATTGTGGAGTTAACACAAATCTAAAGACATGCACAAGTATTTGAACAGCACTCTTGCTTCCTAAAGTTCCACTTTATTCTGGGGCTGCAACCATGATAATTTCCACTGGAAAAGTCCAGTTCAAAAGTGTGGTCAGCAGACAAATGGCTGTAATGGTGCTACACCACTAAGGTAGTTTTCTTACCTCCACACAAACAGATATAAATCGTTGCTTCCAAAGTTCTTGCTTCCAATAAATCTTTTATATAAAAAAGGAACATTGAAAGATAGTCTGTGTCCCTTTTCTCTTTCCTTTGGTATTACCTAACTGTAGTTTTAAATATGGAAGTTTTTTTTTTTTTGTACTTTTTAACCAGAAACATTAATATATCTCTTTTTTTTTTTTTTTTTTAAAATTGTTTTTAATTTTTTTTGTTTTTTTTTTTTTGTACTTTTTAACCAGAAACATTAATATATCTCTACATCTTCTACTCATTCCGGTTTGTGTATTTTGTTATTACTGAAGTATCAAATTGCTCAAAAGATGAAAAGTTCATTCAAAATTCTGTTGACCTCTAACATACATGTACATACTTGCTTTTTCTACCTCTGCTAGTAATAAAATTTCTCATATTTTACTACTGATGYGTACATTAATCAGATGAAATGCCATGCATTAAGTAAAATGGGTTCATTCATTTTAATTCACTATCAGCTTAACATATACCACTTATTTATTAATTTTAGGTTTTATGATATTTTCTTATGTGTCCTCAATAGGTGACATCACTTCAAAATAGGAATTTATTGTAGAACAAATGCTTCCACCCGCAGCTATATACATATATTTATCTTAATTTATTTCCATAAYAGGTCTTTAAGCATTTTAAAATTAACTTTTAATGAACAATATATGGGAAAAGTAATGCTCACACTTTACAAAAGCTTTAATATTAAAAATATCTATTAGCAAGACTAAATTGTAGTTCAAACTGATGTACCTTCTTGAAAACAGACCATGTCAAGGTGTTTGTTGGCATTAGCAACTGGTGTTCAAATTAGTTTGAAAATAATGATGAAATAAAACAAAAAATGAGTTTTACATTAACAAGAATTGCTAATGGACTTTCATTTGAATTTAACTAAATGCAGTTCTTACAGTCTCTCTCTGGTAGCATTTCTGTTAGCATAAGGTTGGATGGGATACTAGTRTGGTCCAGCATAGATCCTAAGGAATGCAGTAGTATAAGTGATACAATTTTGYGGACAGCAGTGAAGCTGTCTGCTGAGTGCTGAAAATAACCTCTGAAGTTGCATAACCCAAGTACTGCTGTGTTCTGTAGTGATTTCTGGTGCTGATTTGCTCTGGCAGCTTTTACTTACGAGATTTCAATATAAGAATATTCAAATCAATACTTCTTTATCAGTTTTATACAAAACCTCATATCCAGCTTTTTAAGGAGAATATATTGAGATGTTATGCAAATCCGATTTTGTAAGATGACTTTTAAAAGACAACATTGAACATGTAAGTTGCATTCCCTGACCCTGTTTCTGTTGCAGACTCCCATGTTATTTAACTTCCATCCAGTTACAATCTAAATTAAATAATTAGTAATCTAGAAACCACTTGAAAGAGCAGAGGTTTTTGTGGGGGTTTTTTTTGTTTTGTTTTGTTTTTTTGTAAATGAAATCTGCCATATGTGATCTGTGGCTGCCAAATGACGTTTTAGAAGACAGTGAACCCTCCTTCTTTGCTTCTTAGCTAAAAAAGATTCTCTCGCTTCCATAAGCTTTTGGGCTTTTCCCAAATTTTTACCTAGCAAGGAAAGGGATAAATGTATTCTACTTGACTTTAGGAATATCTCTCTTTATGAAGTGTCTGTTCCCTCATCTTCTGCCCGTTCTCTCTTTTATGTGCAATTCAAACAAGGGTTGTCATCTTAACTGKCTTTGGTCCACCAAGGTCAAGAACAGGCCTCAAGGCCTGCTGCAGATAAACAATCCCAAATGCCCTTGCAAGATCTCGTTATAGGTCTACCACTGTAGTCAAAAAGCATTACTGAGGAATATTACTTGTTAAGTTCTTACAAAAGTATTAAGTGGGGATACTATAAACTTCTGGAAACACTCTAACGTAAAATAGTGTTGACTTCTTAATTCCAGTGCTGCTATGCAGACTTACAAACACTGAAACTCCACTCCTCATTTCCCTCCTCAYACTCACCTCCACCCAGACTTCCCATACTTGTAATAGAAAAGATCTGCATTCTAAAAATACTTAAATGTCCGATTCGTAGAAACAACTACGCGTAAAAAGATATGGCAGACAGATTCCTCCTTCTGTTAGCATGGTAGTTGCTGTTCAGACGCACCCTGGTGAGGAAAAATTGCCAGCAATAATGATGTATTAATTTAATTCATTATTGTTGGTTTGGTTAATTWTTGGCTGGCTTGGTTGGTCTTATTTCAGTCCTTGCCAGACATCTGTGGTAAGACTGCTATAGTCAGGAGCACACTGGAAGTTGTCATAATCTCTGTTTACCTTAGGAAACAGTGTGGTTCAGTAGGTTTGGATTTCTGACATGAAATGATGCTAAAGACCAAACATTCATACATACATACATAAATACATATATACACCTTTAGGAGATGAGGGGCATAGTAGTATGCACTAGTTGCGGATTGGCAGAAGAAAAGTGAGGTCTGAAAAAGTAAACGGGGATATAGTTATGTCATGTCTTTCTGATTTCCAGAGTATTTTTTGCCTCTATAACAAAATGGCTATGCTTTGTTGTCAGATACTACAACGCAACTATATAAACCATATTCCAAAAGGTCATCCTTGGATTTTACATCAAGAAAAGGACAAAGAAAATCATTAAATAATAACCAGAACTGTATGCCAGAATTACACAGTTGGACTAATTGAAGGATTAAGGTGACTTTTTAACTTTAGGTTAGGCTTCTGTATTTCTTTTCCTCAAGGCAATTTTGAAACATATTAATGTCTTGACTTTGACAGTTTTATTGACACAAGCAGTCAGTTCCTATTTTTGATGATGTGAGAAAAGGTTTTTGATGCTTCAGAATTGGATGGCTAAAACTGGAGCTCTAAAATATGTGAACTGACTTTCAGAAGTGCCAAGTCAGTAAAATCTGACTTGCATGAATGAAGATGTTTATTCTGGAAGCTACATGAGGCCTGGACTTTCTGACTTTTACTATCCTATTTTGTAAAATAAAATTGTAAAATCCATAACAAGTCAAACATTAAAAAGTAATTGCCAACTTGTTCCTCGGTCATGAATATCAAACAACTTAATAGGGGGGAGTTAAAATTTCTCAACAGATCAGTGAACAAAATTATAATAGCAAAAAAATAACATGATTGAGTCTGATCATTAGACAGAAGAGCGTAGTATCCTGGAGACAGTCGATAGGGCAGATGGATTTCTGTAATTGACAATGCAAGGTAAATTAGGGACAAAAACCTAGTATGACATTCATGAATTTATTAGGAAGCTTAAGTGGTCTTATCTCTAGTACAAGTGATGGGAAAGATTCATCTACTGCAATCACGTGACAAATCTGGGCTGAAAACACTTCTGAATAATTCTATTCCTAATTCGGAAAAGAATAGCCAAGAGGTAAATAACAGTCACCTGGAAATTTAACACATAAGTACCAGTTTTTAGTATATTTTCTTCTGTTTTCTCCTGTTTGCAACAATACTGTGAGGTGTTTTCCTAGATTTTCCCAGAATACGTAAAATGTGGATTTCTGGGTTTCTATTTGCTTTTAAATGTATCAAGGTCATAGGTCTAAACTCAAGTTTAAACATTTTTATTCTGAAGAAAAAGCTTAGAAAAAGAAATACATGGCAAGGTTAAGAAGCTGGCAGGTGCCTTTGATCACTGCAGCCTAAGATTTAAATTCTCTTACAACCTAGATTATTTGTCTAGCCAGTTCAAGATATTAATCTGGAAAGATGTGGTTTGTACATGTGAGTGGTCAGTTTATTAGAATAGTTTTGCTCTCAGTATTTCTTTGTTTCATCGGAGTAATAGCAGTATACAATTAATTCTTTCCTAAGATGTGGGTATTACTGGTCATTGGATTACTGACTTGCTTACAATAACTGAATGATTTGTATCAGAACCCATCTACATGTGCATTTAGTGAATTATAGTGAAAGAGGCACAAATTACTCTTAATCTAGACTAAGAATGTGCACTCACTGAGTCATCACAAAACTACTGTACATTTACCCTTTATCCAAATTCAGCTACAGATGTCGACAAACAATTCAGAACACTCTTTATGTGTGTTGTCACTCTGAAAATAAGTGCTTCTTTGTGTTTCTGGAAGCCAAATACCTTCAGATATACTGATATATGCATGAAAAAATATCACTTTCTCTGTTCTCTGTGCTCTGTGCATTCCTTCAAGAAACAAAAAAATACATCAAAATGAAAATTCAAACATGAAAACATGCAGAAACACGTTTCTCTTATCTGCAAATCAGATAGGCTCTTAGAGCACAAATACTAATCAAAATAATATCTACTGATGCTTTTTTTAGTTGAATAGAAAACAAGACTTGTTAAAAATGATACTGCTTATATATTGAAAATTACTTCGATTTGGTAGAAGTTAGTTGGTCTTGTTTTCGTTTATTGGTGGGAAGGGGAGGAGGACAGTAACATTTTCTTTTCTCCAAGCTCATTTGAAAGCAAACAGGTAAATAAATCATTGATTTTGTCATTCTTTTTATAAGGCTTAGGAAAAGAAAGAAAAAAGGTGATTCACTGAAAATGTCTTGGTGTTTAACCCACACCTCATTTCTTACAAACTACCTTATTATTTTCTTTACTTAATTGAAATAGAATCTAACCATTCAAGGTCAAAGGAGCTCTCCTATGCCCACTCAGTGTTTTACTGAAGTCAGTGCAACGTTACACAATTCACAGATCTCAGACAACTGATTCAAAAATGGGAAAGGGTTTACAAGCAAAAAAGAGTATGTGAGAAAGTTGGCCCTATCCTCCGTGCACCCTTCACTCATGAAAATTCCCAGTTAAGCCAAGAAAAGTGTGACTACACTTGCAATATAGAATATTCCTGTATGACATGAGAATAGAGTTAAGCACTCAAAAATTTAATTCAGTGCTACAATTTATGGTCCCTTTAAGGGGGGGGAAAAGGGCAGAGAAAAGAAGATRCTAACAATTTAGGAAATATGTATATACTCGTGTCTGACTTTTGTTACTGTGATTTAAGAATTATCTGCTGTTGTTAAATAACTACTTATCAATAGATGGTGACTGATATGAAGTGGTAGACCTCAGATAAAAGCTCTGAACCAAAATGAAATAGGCAGGAGAACACAAAGATGTGAGGACCGTTAGCAGCACATGTATGACATCATTTTTACATACAAAATTAGTCTTTAGAAAAGCTCTACAGAAATACCTGTAGCATCACCAGGCATTACCAGAGTTCTTCATCTTGCTTTTCTCTAAACCAAGAGATAATTTTTAATCTGTACTGCAAATCCTTGAATGATTAACTTTAAAATCCCTTCCTTTTTTCTTCCCTGATTCTTATACACACGAACACATCTTCTAACTGAAAAACTCATTGTTCCTGTCAACTAACACCTAATCCAAAAGTGACCTTTCAATATCTGACTTATTCACAAAAATATTTTGAAATTTCTTGTAAAATAAAAAAGCTTAACTTCTCTGCTATTTCCTTCCTAAGCATTTCTGTTTCATCCTAGATGTTTTGCTACAAGCAATAGCCACACCATTCACCAGAGATAAAGATATCCCAATGAGTTGCAGTAATGGTTGTGCAGTATGCCATCAGCTAGAATGCTGTAGGTAACAGGGGAATCTTGCCAGTTTTCTATAATTAAAATTAATTCTACTACGTCTCTTCCTTGCCAACAGTGCCCTGCAAAAACTCACTTCATGCATTGAGGAGAACCAAGAAGCTCTATTAAAGAGATATAACAGCCCAAGAAATGTATCTCTCTCACACACATGCACACATCAATGCCCTTAGTGGAGTTTAGATGACACTTAATGTCTTTTCAACATTAGCTAATTCCCCCAATAATATACATATGCAGTAAGCCATTATCTATTACAATGGCATAAATCTCTTACCTCACTCAGTTTTGTAGAAGTAGAAAAGTAGAACGTGATAAAAACAAACTGTGTAGTTGATGTACTTAATTAATGTAATAAAAGRCATAATACTTCAAGTTTTAAAATAGGTTATTGACATGATTCCAGTGCATGCTTATATTTAGTGCTCTTTGATCTCACAGTCTCTTTTTGCTTGTACATTCATCATGCACTGTATCATACTATTACATAGTTCCAATGTAGTGAAAGGGCACTACATCCATAGTTTAACATGGCAATACACACATGTTCCTTCTCAAAAAGACACAGTTTTTCATAATCCTGTGGCAGCTGGGAACTGAGTCATTTGAGGAATAATAAGATGTCAGTCAATATTGTGTCTTCACTGCTGCTTAATTTATTTATACTGTTTACAAAGCTGCTCAATAATGCTTCATAAAAAATACCAATCCACAACGATGAGTCACTACAGATCATATTTTTGAAAAGAAAAAATGAGGGAACTCTAAAAATTCTAAAAATTCACTAAAAATGAAAACATACAGAGGTAAATATTTTAGTAGTTCATTCACTTTTCACGTTTTAATGCTTGTATTTCTTTCACTATTAATGTTGTTTTACATAGTTTCTTTTTAGTTTTTAATTCTGCATACACATCAAATACATTGATCATGTATATATACAAACACTGTTAACTTAAGACACTTGATATAAACTATATCTTGCCTCTCTCAAACAGGAGCATACACTGTATTATTGTGTGTTTGTAGATGTATATCCATACGTATGCATGTATATGTGTGTATGAATACATATCTAAAGCTAAGCAGAAAATGAGAGAGACCATATAAGGTTCCTTCTGTCAATAAAACATGGTAGTCTGCTAAAGATGAGTCTAACTATAGATAAGATCAGTTACAAAAAAGCACTCTGTGAAAGTAACTTATGAAAAAATAAAACTTCAAAAAAGGCTGTTTAAAAATTCTGACCACGCTGTCAAGGAAGTCTCAGTGATAACCTGAAAAAATTCCCTAGCTGGTATAAAGTGGTATAAATGTTGATTTCAGGCCGTAAGACCTTAAAGCCATTTTGCAATCAAAAGATGTCTCTTGTTTCATAACCAATTTATACCTACCTTGTGCACTGCAAATCAGTGTAATATTTTGATATAATTCTCAGGAAGAGGAACAGTTCTCTTTTATCTGCTTGTTTCAAGAGCAGCTGTGTGCAGCTTCTCAGGTTGCTAGAATATCTAGCCTCCAATGAAACTAGATCAGGTGGTCACAGGTATGTGACAAATAAATTCATTCTGTGACTTCCAGAGAAAATGGATTATTGCATAGAATCACACTAAATAAATGCTGAATGGGTCTCACTAGTATGTTTGTTGAAGGACATAAATGTTGTCAACTGTCACTGATAACTATCTCTATTTGTTGATAGTTTCTGCAAAATATAATTGCAGGTATTTGATAACACATGGTAGTGGTCTAGTATATGCCCTACATCTTGACGTCCATCCAATTCTTATGATAGCTATTTTCACCAGAGGGCAAGAACGAGAGGAAATCTGATGAGCTCATGAATCCCCTCCTGAACTGTTAAACTTCTCAGATCAGCATAATGAAGTAAACCCACTCTAGTGCCTACTGGAGAAGAATAGGATGGAATAGAATGGACAAGATGGTCAGTACTGATTTGTCCAATTTTAAATTGCCTTCTCATGCCTATCAGATCCCTATGGTATTAATTACATTAATATTAGTTACATAATTAAAAACATACACATTAATTATAGCTGTATATATAGGATCTAACTGCAGTTTCTCAGACTCTGCTATGTAATAATTGCACACAAGCATTGCCTGCTGGTCATTTGTCAGTGTACATGGTCTAAATCTGAAAGACTCTGAACGTGTTTACCTCTTCATAAAGCCAATGTAAGATACAAATTTACAGCACCTGCCTGAACTTGTCTTTAAAGTAACCGTCCACCAAACATSTGAGAGAATCATAGTGAAGACCAATGACCTAGATACCTCCTTGCATAGAGRAAATACGTTACAGCCTAATCCCACTCACTGACAGAACATTGCAGGGACCTAATAATAGTGTGGAGCACTTGTAAGCTAGGTTCAAATCATGATGTTCTTGTGCCTCAGAAATCATACAGTATAATGTGATTTAATTTTTGCAGTACTCTTGTTTGGACTGCATCAATCCAGAGCATTATAAAGTGTTCAGTATGCCAGCTTTTCAGGAAGAATCTTAACATCTATCAAATTAATTGATTTTTTACCTGACCGGTCTTTCCTATAAACATAGCAATAAGTACAACATCAACTGATCATTCAGATTCTGGTTCTTATTCCATCACTAGCATGGACCATCCTTGGCCATGAAGAATGCACTGCAACTGCTAAATGGCTGACTTACTTAGAGTTTAAAATCCAAATGTTTTCCTTTTRACTTAGGAAAAAGTAGTACAGTCAGTGCCACTTCAACTTAAATACGATGCAAAAATCAGGAGGAATGTAAGCACAAACAATTGTAGGTAAGAAGACTCAGTGTTATTATAACTGTCAATACTATCTAACTATAAATACATATATACATATATATAGCTGCTGTATTCTTACTAGGTCTGCTTCCATCTCTGGTAAAACTAAAAGCATGATCCATATAAACTTCAGTGAAGGTTAGATTTAGCCTAGTATTTTTTCTCAAAGTGAAAACCTCCAATAAAATTCATTTATATTTGTTTTTATAGGAGAGACACATGAAATCTTACATTTAAAAAGACTTCCAGTGTATGTATTTTCTGTTGCTTTCTAGAGACTGGTATTTTATCAGTACAGAATAGAGACATATTAATAGATTTTCTGTTTGTATACTGCAGTAATAGGAAATTTAATTAAAAAATCGCAGCTAATAGAAGTGTAGTGTAGACAGAAGCAGTAGCTATAAAACTACTGGTAAAGCCTAATCAAATGATAGATCAAGAAAATAAACGAAAGATAAATCTTAAATAGTATTCAAATACAATTACTTTCTTATAAAGTTATCTAATTTCTCTAAAATGACACATTATCTGTTTCACACTATTTTTCACATAGCTCYCGGAATAACTTGTACCTAGCCTTCACTGACACATAGCTTTGCAGTATTACAATTTCATTTGCATGCTACTAGGCAGAGAGTAACACTGAATGTATTGTCAGTTAGAAGACATAATATAGAAACATACTGCTTTTTTTCCTGAAAGCTTCAAATATAATATGCTCACAGATTATTCAAAAAATTTGAAAAACTCACTAAATATCAAGTTATCAAAGATGCAACATTTTAATGTGGATTTTGGTTTCATTCAATTTTCTTTAATCAATAAATATAATTAACCTCCAAAAGGTATTATCTTGACTTTCTAGAAATTCTAATATGAATTCATCCATAAGTCATAAACTATGCCCAGATCTTCACAAGCTTTCTAGAAATATTCGTATGTTGTTTCAAACATTGCAAATACTGACTGAAGTGCTAAGTAGTTGATAGATACTTATCTTCAGAATAACAGGTCTCCAAGTAAGGCCAGGATTTAATTTTGCTTCTGCTGTTACGACATCCTAATTTTGAAAGTACATTTGGCTGCTAGGTGTTACAGGCACRGGATTCCAAACAAGGATTTAGTGCACATGAAATACATATTTAAGTATCTTAGAATAGTAGATCTGATGGTTTTGCTTTCAGAAAACCGTCTTCAGCCTGAAAAGTAATTGTGACAAGAGAAATCAGGAATTATGGTAACTTTATCTTTGATGCGAGAGATGTTGACTAGACCCTGACATCCTGTGGGTGTTTCTYTTTAGAATCATGCCAATTGGTATTATTTTATAAAGCAGATAAAAATTTAATTCTACCAGGTATGCACATGCCACATCATAAAACTGATCACTGAACAGATTATGCTGTCAACAAAATCTTTAATTTTCTTCATTTTAGTAGTGCTACATTTACTATATGTGCAAGAATCTTTTTTGTTGAATCTTTGATCAATAGCTTTTTCCTTTATTAACCCACAGAAAGGAGAAGAGAATTAAACCAGAGTCAAATGTCCAGTCAACTGGGTCAATATCCTTTGTGGATCTCTATTTACATCCGTCGGCCCTCAAAAGTTAATACTTGCATAGCCTTCTGTTAGTCCAGTCCCTAATCCAGCAAAGCATTACCCTCTATTTTGAGTATTGTTTTCCTGAAGCTCGTATATAAAATTCCCTGCAGTATTAGGATTTTGATTTGCAGGGTGATCAGCTTTTTGCTAAACAAATACAGCTCATAATAGCTGCTATTACTGGATATGTCACAATATTAGGTAGAGTAATAATGGGTTTGATTTCATTGGAGCCTTCAAAAGTGAGTTCTGGACTAAATTATCCCACACAAATGCTTTCTACCCGAAATTACACACAAACAAGCATAGCTTTAAGGATGTAACTGGTCCTGTTGACTTCAGTGACACAACATGTATCAAAAGGTAGGATGTACTAAAACAAGTACAACAGCTTGAAATATTGTAATGAGAAAAAGCATAGAGAACCATAATTAAATATAAATACAAAGAGATGAAAAGGGTATTTTTATTTTCCCTTGCACTGGATAAAATGGATTTTTGTCCGTGGGATATCTCACAATGACACAGTATACTAAACAAGAGTACCATCCAAGTGTACATTTCATTCCAGAAGCCAAAAATATATATGGAGATAAACCACCCACCAAATACTGTTATAATCTGAAATAGTAGTAGTAGATGCAGAAATTCTAGCAGGATAGTGACATTACCACGGTCCATGCACACTGTCACATGAAATTGTTAGCAAGATGGAACTGGGATGTCAAAATAATCGAGTATTATCTAATAAATTATCTGCAATAAAATTTTTACAGCAATTTATTGCCATATAAAGGGTATTTACAAATGTTAAATAATGTTGATTTATCAGATTTCATCATTGCAAGATGTCACCTAGATGAATGTATGCTAAATGCAGAGATCTATATTGTAATACCTGCCATTTCACATGCAAAGACAATGCTGAGACTGCTAACGTTTTAAAGCAAGAATCATACCACTAGTTCACATAAATTTAGCATGCAATCATTGACCTCATTGGAATTACGCTTCTAAGATTCTGGTCTATAATTTTAAAAAATAAACAGTAAGATCTTCCCAGCTGAGGACCTCCATTTTTTACTGMTTTATGTATACACAAACTACATTAATGGCTTCCCCCAAAGCAAAGTAAAGAAGTTTTTAGTTTTCCAATGAAATTGATTATTACACTGAGGATCTATTGGATTTTTATGTTACTATTACATTATTTCTTATCTGACCACAACATGCTATTCATTTTTTACTAGTAGTTTTATTTTTGAAAAGCTTCTCAGAAGCCCACTGAGTACTATAAATAACCATAATCACAAAGTACTGTTATTGAGACAAGYTTTGTAGCAAGCTGAAACCATGTATCTAAATGTGCATGAGTACCTTTACTGCAATGATATCCTATGGCAGCGCTTGTRGTCCCGCTTTCACTGAAAAGTAAAGCATGTGATCACTGTTATTCTTAAAAATTGCTTATACTTTGTATAAATTTTATACTAAAGCAGCAGCTCTGCTGAACTAGACTGTTGAAAGTGTACAGAATTTCCATAGGGACTGGACATAATTACAGCCTTGAAGAGTATACCATGTAGTTACATACGCAAGTCCTCAAATCCCTCCTGTCCGAGCTCACAGAATATTGTGCCCTCTCAGATTTTTTCCAAGCTTCTTTCAAACCAGATCAGCTAACTTCCAAGCAGAAAAATATTCCTATTATTATGTAACTTTTTCTCTTCTTTGACCCTGTATCTATTCTCAATTACAAATTATCACAAATTCCAGCTGTTTCTTTTTTCTTTGCGCCTACCCATATCGTTACCAGCTGTTCACATCTTTGCCTGAAGCTTCAGTCACCAGGTTCCAAGAGCCAAGAGTTACAGAAATCGTTACCTCCATCCTGTCCCAACACCCCTTTTCCCATTAATTATTTTTTTTCCTTCGGTTCACATTTATGTGCAAGACAACCGAGGGACAAGTACACTGCGAGAAGTGTATTATGTTTAAATGACTGTAACTGTTGTACCAGAAAGCTGTTCCTTAAAAAAAGCTTCCACTTCCRTGTTCCATGTCAAAAAACCCTGAGGCAGGACACAAAGCTAGTTGGTTGTACTTTCTTGGTAAATAGGGGTCGCTAAAATCTGCTTGTTGAGACTGCAGACCAAAATGTGCATTTTATTAATTCCAGGGGAGGAATGAAGGAGGGAGGGTTTTAACGATGATATAAGAATAGACATGTTGAAAGGAAGTTTTATAATTGGCCCCAAGGTTGAGGTTCATACATCAGAGAATAATTAAGTTTCATTGTTAAAATATGTAACAGGCCCCAAGCTATTAAATTAATTAACTTTAGGAACATTACTGAGCTAGAATTTATAATCAAACAGACAGACGGCATTTTAGAAGCCTTTTCAGGCAGCAGGAAGTTTGGTTATACTTAGAAAGAATCTGATGATTTAATGATTGACCAGCATTTATAACCAGCTTGTTGGTATTTTGACTCTATTGACTTATTCTCARTTTAGTTAAGTATTAACCACAGCTGAACTTTGAGAATGTATTTTCTTGATATTATTAAACATATTTAATACATTTCAACATATTGTATAAAACAGCAATGCATGCATTTCAAAGTACAAAACAGCAAGGATCAGGGAAGACAGAGGAAAATCATTCAGTAAGCCTGGCTCATTCATATGAGTAGTTAAAATTAGTATAAAGCAGCTAGATTTGTCTATTTACTAAGTAGTTACCATTAACATAACTTCTAGTTTAACTGGAAAATAAGTATTCTAGTCAAACAAAGTTTTAGTTAATAAGAACTGCTGGTTTGTACTGTTGCAACTTGTACAGTAAATGTTGATTTTTGAGGTGGAGTCATGCAGTCAATCTCCTTCCCCTCCCCCCACTCTTCCTCGCACCACATGAACCCACACTGTCCAGGACTGTAAAGATAGTTGGTCATCCCATGACAACATCCTAGCTTAAGTTAGATTTTTTTTAAAAATGATGACAAGGTAAGAATCAAGAAGCAACATAASGAATTAACATTTTGCTTGTTCTGTTACAAGAGGCCCAGAAATAAGATCAAGATTGATTTGAACAATTATGGAAAGAAAAATTAGCTGAAGTTTTGATCTATTTTGTTTAAATAGGAAGTTCACACCTTCTTACTACTGCATATCAATGGCAGTGATGAGATATTAAAAGGAAGGTGTTGCTCTGAAGCATTTCATCACTTAATCTAATCATTAATTCTCATGAATATCAGCCATTCCAAGTGTGCCATTTTCAAACATACATCTTATTTTACCTTGTATGTACCTCATTCATTTTAATCCATTAGGAATAAAAAGATGCTTGGTCCTTAASCATCAGAAGTCAAATCTGTTTAGTCTTTGACATTGATATGTATTGATTTGCTTTACATATTCCATTATAAATCCCATTTTTAAAAGCACAGTTTCATTTTTTTTGATATACAGAACACATACATATAAATCTGAAACATTAAAAATTCTTGTGAAGTATACAGCTAATGAACAACTCTTGATCCTCTCATAAATACAGAATTCTTGAAATATGCAACAGAGAAACAAAGAAAATATTAAAATGTTAAGAAGGAAGAATACGAATTTTCACTTCCTTATAATAGTCATTTCCATTTAATAAATTGTCATRTAAGTCACTGATTTCCTAACCTTCTGTAATGGACTAAAATATCAAAATCCAGGTGCTTGTTCACTACTCTCATCACGCAAGTAGCACRCAGTAGAAATCAGGAGAATAAGTCTGCATGTAACACACTTTCTTCTTCCTATCACAGTGAACTGTGAGACTGTTTCTTTTGTCCTACATACTTTTTCACAGACAAGGGAGCATTAGTATTACAGCTCTTGACACTGAGCTCACATACTTCTAAGTAATTTTTGGAACCACACAATTATAGGTGCCTTTTGAACAGAGAAAAAACTTCTCTTGAATGACCTTTAATGGACAAAGTGTTTTTCCACATATATGAAGCAAGCTTTATATTTATAATGGTATTGTTAAACATCATTTTAGTGATAGGTGGTACTTCCAATTAGAGCAGTGTGAAGCCATCATATTTCAGAAGGATGAATTTTAAGGTTCATTTTGTATAGCTTGGAGAAACTTCAGTTTAAGTTCTAATCTGTGAGAATGTCAAGTGAAGTCAGCCAAGCCATGTGAGTCCTAAAGCAGGCAGTCAGAAATGAAAAGTCTGAATTTTCCAGAGTGTCTGAAAAGGATTGATTTTACCATTATTTTCTGTATAAGCATTTCTGTTGATATTGCAAGGAGAGGACAGCAATAACCTTTCTTATGCAGGATATCAAAGCATGGCTTATTTCTCTCTCTTTGGTATCTCTGAAAAGTAAGCCTATGTATTTCAAATAAATTTATGAGATGTTGGCTTATTTTCTTTCAATTTGTTTATATTCACATCAACACGACTGAAGAGTTCTTCCATCAGTCAAGGTGGCTGATATCTAATAACAGTTGTCTCTATCTATGCTTAAATTCTGAAGACCACAATATGAAACCTATCTTTCTAAAGTGGTGAGTGATGAGATACATGTTCACTGTCAATAGGAGAAAAAACATTCACAGAAAAAAAGCAAATGAATATTTATTCCTGTATGAAAAAAGAATTCAGATTYGTTGTTGTACTTCCACTAAGTTCATAGTGATTACTTAGATAAATATGCAGTTAGTATCATGCAAAGCTGTATGTACATACCTCATGATACAAAATTTTGATTTTTAGCAAAAGTATTCTCCATCATCCCTTCTTATTTTCACTCACACACATGTTGTGCCTCTTCTACAACTTACTTATTTAGGGACACATCCACATGTGTAGAAAAATTCAAATATCCCTGAAGGAAGTCCCTATAAATCACTGTAATCACAGTAAAAAATGTTGCTTTTACTGTGCCAGAGAAAAAAAGAATGCTTATCCAAACTCATTGGTATCTCAGATTTAACTTCATTATGAAGTGGAGTTTGGAGTGATCAGATACAATCTAGTTGAAATTCTATTACTTTTCACTCAATGTATTTTCTGAGGAAGAACGTACAGTATCTGGTTTTTTAATTCTAAATAATAAAATAATATAGTTAGTATAAAATAATAGTAATATACTTAGCATAACCGTAAGTTGACACTGTATCAGCTGAGTATTCACTGCATCACCAAAGCTGAACATCACAGAGTGATAGTTTTTAAAGGAGACYAAACAGGTATGCATCACATACTAATATTTGGGCGCACATGTATGAAAAATCATATAGAACAGTTCTCTTGCATTTGACTGTAAGATGTCAAGAACAATCTACTGAAGAGGAAATACAGGGCTTAAGACTTCTTCTGATGTAGTGTACTCCAWTTTAATTATTCTTTAAAACTCCATCAGATAAGAAAGTTTACACAGAGAAGGAATGTTTGAAAGATGTCTGTAAGGATTGAAATTACTCACAGTGGACATGTAAACCAGGGATAGAAGTACACATCCTAAGAAATTCCCGCTTCAGCTTGTTGATGATCACTGCACCAGAGGAAAATTGAAAAATTGTCACAGAAATCATTACTCTCTCTGAAATGTGATCATAGATTTGTCAGTAGGAAATGAAATAGCAAGAAATGAATAGCAGATCTGTGAGGATTTGCTAAGTCAGTTTGCTTCAGCTTTAGAAGGCTAGATTTTCATTTTTGGTAAAAGAAACAAAATAGTTCTTCACTAAATAGAAAAATGTCTAATGTGCTCATAGAAAACAAAGCCAATTCTGCACAAGAAAATATATCTTTAAGTTTAGCAGTATTTTTCACTTGCTTAAAGTTAAGTTTATGGCTAAGCTAACCGCTGGTATGAGACTGATCTAATAGTGAACTGAGTAGGAAAATCTTGGTTTTTATAGGCATCAAGGAATGAATTCACCTTTCCATTTCTCATGCAAATCAGAAATTGCACTGAAATCAAYGCAGTAAAATCCTCCTATGCAAAAAATGGTGCAAGTAGCAAAACAAGCAAGATATTACACCGAGGCAAAAAGACTGAAAATCCTGAGTTAAAAGGCAGTATATTTTTCCACTTACAAGAAGTTAACCGAGATACTAAAACAACACTTTCAGAAAGAGACTATAGACCCTGCTTATTGATTTGAAATGCTTTTTGTTTTAGACAAAAAAAAGACAATGGAAGTATGGAATAGTATCTACGGGGGAGAGACAAAAGAAAGGAGCCTAGCTACCTTAGTGTGGACTTGTATGTCAAGCCATTAAGCAGAACTTTCATCCCCTTCTTCCCAACATGCATACACACACAAAGCATTTCAGAAACTGATTTCAGAACTGACTCAGGTTCAAAGTAGCTCTTGCAAACAGCTCCTCCCAAGTAACACGCTCCTTTAAAGTGCTGATGGAAAAGAAGGAAGATTTTACAGAGCAATTGCAATCTCCTCGAGAACAAAAAAGGCAAGTATGGAAAAACGTGGACTACAAAAGATTCTGAAAAGTGTATGTTACAAAATAAGGAGAAAAAAAAAAGCAAAGTTTCTCATTTCTAGGAGAAAAAATGTGCACAGAAGACAACTATGATGTAAGCTGGGGAAAGAGATTTACTTGTCTAAACAGCTAGCATTCCGTTTTATATTAATCCATATCTGTAAATGGAACATTAAGAAGGGCWTCATTCATTCCTCGTATAGCCTCAGTAGATGATCAGGTATACTGGTAACACTAAGATTTAACTGTCCCTACAAGTCAAGATCTACCCATGAAGTTTATTACCTGCATAATAAGCTGAAAATTACATATGAAAGACAATCTAGTCTTCCTAAACCTTATTYACTGACATTGAACTGCTGATGTTCAGAGAATTCTAACTTTGCACTTTTCAGTATCTTTGAGAACACACGTGGCTGAGRTGTAAATTCAGTTTTGAACAGTTTTTCAAATTGGAAGTTCTTTCTTTCCCTGCTATTTTGTGGTCCACAGGAGGCACTGCAACAGCTCTGAAATGAAAGAAACACAAGCGTTAGCTCCAATTTCCAGAGAATTTCCAGAGATACTGTGGCAACCATCAAAAATAATAAAAAAAATCATTGCAGGTGAATTTGTTAAGCTTCATTTGATTTCACTACAAATTAAATTCTATTTCTCAATTTAAGTAAAATGCCTATTATCTAACCTCTTCTTTGAACAAAAGCACAATCACCACCTCCCTTTGACTTAAAATATTAATTTCAGACTGTAACACCACTCTGAGACTTTTTTGAAATTTTTAATTTCAATGCGGAGTTGCAAATAATTTTTATTTCACATATATGTTACCTTYGGTGCAGTTATATTCCTGCCCTCATTACCCACCCCCATATAACCAAACTACCATCATGCTTTATGAACGACGAACAATACTTCGGTGGGAAACGACCGTGGTTTCTGTGTCAAGCATTAGCTGACAAATGCCCGGCCAAAGCTTATGACACATCCCGACAGGACAATAAAAGTGTGTGACAGACCTTACCGAGCTAGACTCACCTGGTCAATCCCCGTGGCACAGAGCCTGCTGCACAGACAGCCCAACTAGATAAAGCCTCTATGCACTGGAGCCACTTCTGCTCCGCGCTGGGACCAAGCTCATTTCCACTGAACGCGCGGGTTGGGCGCGTCGGGCACGCGGGGCAGGACGTGGCCAGCGGCGGCTGCGGGGCGGGCGCAGGCCGGGAGCCACCCGGGGCCGGTCACAGCCGGTCACAGCCAGTTCCAGGCCCCGCCAGAGGCCGGGCGGGGCGCGGCGCCTCCACTCGCCGGGCCGAGCCGAGCCGAGCTGGGCAGCCGCCGCCAGGGGCGGTGGGGGGAGGTGCGGGAAGAGCAGGGGGAGACGCGGGGCGTTGTCGGGGCTCAGGCGACGGAGGCGACCGCGGCGGGGCAGGGGCACCCCGAGGGGCTGCGGTCCGTGGGGGACCCCCGGCGGGGCAGGGGAAGGAGATGAAGGAGCGCCGGGGGCGAGGTGGGGAAGAGASGGTTGGCGCCGCCCGCGCTGCCGGTCGCCGCGCCGGGAGGGACGAGGGTAACGGGCGGCGATGGCACCGGGAGGAGATACTGGACTGGTGCTGGGCCTGGGGAAGGGAGAGGAAAGGTGATTCTGTAAGAGTTTGCTTAGTTTATTGTTTTCTTCTTTTTTTTATCTTTTAATCAGCGCCTGAATTAGTAATTAAAACGTTAGTTGACAGTAAATTAAATTAACAGAAATTCCCCAAGCTGAGACTGACTTGCTAGCGATAGTTGTGTAGCCAGACCCTAGACACTGGGATCTAGACATGAAYGCTGATGTATTTAACAGCCCAACCTAAAATATTACTGGTATTTTGCATTTTCAGTACAGGCCTGAAATGTTCATAGCAAATCATTTATTAATTTGTGATTTACCTCAGTATTTGTAACATCACAATTCTAGAAATGACTCTTATTT
Organism: Rhea americana; assembly: GCF_003343005.1. Taxonomy (NCBI): domain Eukaryota; kingdom Metazoa; phylum Chordata; class Aves; order Rheiformes; family Rheidae; genus Rhea; species Rhea americana. The sequence continues at coordinate 1,578,838 of NW_028185406.1, read as the reverse complement.
TTTATAAGTAGTTTACAAAGAGCTTTTCTGTTTATTGCAGAAGTCACCTGTTTCTGCACTCTGAGTACATTATCATCATACTAAGCATTTTTATGTGCGTAGTCATATTTGTTAATGTATACTTTCATTCTTTTCCTTAAAAGCTACCAAAATTAGGTCATCATTTATGCAAAATCCCTTCTAATAGCTTTGTTAGCGGATTACCATTGTGTGTGAGTACAAAAGGAGAAAAACATAACTGAARCAAAGAACTGTTTTTCCTTTATGACAGGATATCACTTGCTAGTCTTGCGAACATTATTTTGGCTTTTAATACCTTTTCATTTCTCTTGTTGTGAAATATGCGAAGAGAGTATTTTTCTAAAATATTTAAGGACTTCTTTTTAAATGGAGCTCATATTCTGAGGTAACTTAAAAGATGATTTTGGCAGTCATTTTTGATTAGCAAATAACAGAAGCAGGACAGACTTGCTTCAAAATATTCTCTGATTTTAGGGGCCTCAAGTTGTGTTTGTATAACTTAAAATCCCCATGAAACATGATTTTCAAAAGGTGAAATAGTCTCTCTGAAAATCTGCTAATTTTAAAATTCTCCACACTCAAAATCCTTTTTTTGTGGATGAAATTTTGAGGTTCCACACTCAAAATCCTCAGCCAGTACAAATTTTCATACTTTGGATACTACTTAGAGATGCAGTTACATCTTACATTCAGGGACATCCTTTTTTTTCCTTTTATTTATTTATTTATTTATTTTTTTTGACAACCATTTCAATTAAATTGTCGGACTTTAGCCTAATCTTTTTTGGTTTTGTTTACTATAGTTACAGATGCTTGCCCCCATAACCAAAAACCTTTCCTATCAGTACTCTGACTTTGAGTTCTGCTGAGGCAAATTGAAGTAATATCATGAATTATTTATAGGAACAAAAGTGGTCATTTATTTTGTTCATTCTCRTTCATTTAAGTTTGTTGCCTTAAGTTTTTGCACATAGGCAGCTCAGTGGACTCAGGCTGCCATGTAAAATAGAGACAGAAATGAAGTCTAAAGCCTGATTTGATAAAAAGGAGGAAAAATATCCCCTCTCGTGAAGTAAAAAKCCTGTCATGAAGCAGCATGGCTAATGGATTTCTAATGTAGGTTTTCATCAAATTGAGGCAAAGATGTGATTGACAAGAACAATTGTACCTTCTAGTGATATTCTTGGAGTTGAAGGGATATGATGGAAACAATTATTTCCATAGTTCTGCCTCCTATTGTTTGCCTCTTTTCATTATACTGCAGTAAAGGGTATGTTTATCTAGATGGTTTATACATATTTACTGCTGTTTCAATACTTGACACATGTTTTGACAACTGTGGAATGTCCCTGAAACTCACTTTGCTGCAAACATGTTCTTCCCTCCCCCCMAAAAAACAAAAAGCTGAAGGATGAAATACAGAAGTATCCATCCACTTCTTCAGCTGGCATTCAAATTGAGCAACAGCATAATTGGGGAATGTGAGTATGGTGGCTCTAGTGTAGTTCTAACATCTCTAAAATATCTTCCTGCACAACTTGTTACACAAGTATTTGCTGYTATAAAGAGACAACACCAGTGGGACAAAACATTCAGTCATAATGTCTCTTCGCTCTAACATAAATGCTGGACCAGACCAAGGAATTTATAGAAGTGAAACAAGCTGTTACTTACCAGGTGGGAGATGAATATCTTGTAACACAAAATACCAAAGGATTTATTTAAATAAGAGATAAGGTTGCAACAGCAGATGACAGACTAAATCTTCATCTTGTATAGGTGCAGGAGAATGATAGGTACTCAAAAATTGTCCTCAGAGGTGTTTCTGGTTGCTTTAAGGAAAGAAATGATATTTAGGATGAAAATCAGAAGCAAACTTAACTGAAAAACATGTTCTGCTCTACCAGAGTGTTTGACAAGTCAGACAAATCCAAGAAATTTACATGCCTCTTTGCAAATTYGTGCAAGAGTCTTGAGTATGGAATCATTGAACAAGCAGCATGGGGATGGCAGCTTGGCAGAATCCCATTCTCAGAAGTTTTCAACACGTGCCTTCTCGTTGAGTTTCCATCATTATCAAACTGAACATAAGTACTATCCTCAGAGCCTAAAAGCACGTTCACAAACCTGTTTTCTTTGGAAGCACCGTGCAGTAACAGGGTCTGTGTAGGACTTTATCATATACTGAAGACAGCTGGTGTATCAGAATTTGAGATTATTATATTGTAGACAGTTGTAATACATCTTTGATACTTTGACCMCTGAGTACATTAGTCTGTGGACTACTACTGATCTCTAACCATAATTTTTTACTTGTGTAAAATAATGTTTTGAGAAGCTGTTTAGCAAAATGAGTATGAGTTTGTGTAACTTAAGCTGATCTTTAAGTGTTCAGCTCTTAATATTTCTGAACAAACTTGATCTTGAATTAAGCTATTTAAAATATTTCTAGTGTAAGTTCATCAATTTTGCCATACAAAAACAAACATAGGACAAGCTTAATAGTTTAATCAGTAAAAACAGGTTTATACCTAACAATATCAGCACAAACACACTATAAAACCAATCTGCTAAGCTTAAATTTTGCCCACTATGAGGCAGCTAGACTAAGTTTACTAAATTTAAAGCAAACCTAAAAAGCTGCAGCAAGAACACCCATTTCAGTTTCAGTATAGTTGAAAACCCATTGAAGGCATTGAGAAGACCAAAGTGCTTAAAGCTAAATCTATGTTTAAATGCTTTGCTGAGAGCTGTTCAAGCTGGCAAGACTGTACCCTTAGAATTCATAGGATCAGAAAGTATCTAAAAGTGTTTCACTGACCTGAGATGTGCTGAAGATCCCTCACGAAGATGTGCTTTTTTTCTTATTGTGACTGCTGAACATTTTAACCAGTCGTGTTCTAGAATACACTCATCTAAAATCAAGGTCATACTGTGTCTTTGTATCTCTATTAGAAAAAAAAAAAAAAAAAAGAGTTTTCGTAGGATTTTGTTATTAAGCCCAACTTAGTCATGCCCATATGGTGTATTTTAGTCCTTTAAGCTCTTCAGAAGTGCCCTATGCTTTCAAAACAAAACAAAACAAACAAAAAAAAAAAGATAAGTGAATTATAAGAAGGTGTCTAAAAAGGTGGTAAGAATATCTCGAATATACGTTTCTTACTGGAAGTTCCTCAAGGAAGCTTCATCAAAAATACACAGGCTCAGAGACTGATGAACGTTTTGGTACATTTTCTGCAGCTGAACAGTGATGTTTTTATTAAACATAGGAGTTTAAGACATTGTAAAGTGTAATTCAGATGTCATTACAGGAAGTTAACAAGCTGCCTGCATCCTTTAATATTTACATGTTCTCGTAATTACAGCTGGTCAGTCTTTCAAGGTTTTCAAGTCATAAATGATGTTCTGTTGGAGAGACAAACAAGGTACTAGTACACATCATCTCTATCTAGTCCAGTCATTTTGTGGTAATGTTACATGAAAGAAAAGTAAGTAACTACAGCCCTTCCCTGTGCTTGCCAGTTCTCCCAGAACCTTTAGCTATGACCGTCATGCTCTTCATTTCATTGCACACATACACTTACTGCTTCCAAGCAAGAGTTCTCARTGTTCCAAGCCTCAAACTAACTAATCATTTCATGCAATGTAGCATATGGTAAAGGTGGGCTGGAATGGATAAGCATAGAATTCCAGCATCAATACGCTGGAGGCATTTTATCAAGTTAACAATTCACTTTGTGTGCCTTATCAACAAAGTAGTACAAGCCGTTTGTATGTTTATTCATCAGTAATCACTAATAAAATGCATTGAAAACTGCTAATTAAATAGCAAGCGGTTAATTATAAAGTGACAGCAGATGAGCTGCTGCAAGTGTAATTTTAAAACTTTTTCTGTCTTAGAAAATGATTGACTCAACATAGAATGCATAATCTCATTTCATTAAAAAAAATACTTCTTTCTGTTTCTCTGGAGGAATGGAGAAGTTAAAACATTGAAGTGAGTCTTTACAACCTCTTGATGCCTGTAGTGGAAGCTCACTCTCCCGTGAAGTTTAGTCTCTGATGGAAACTCAAAAAAGACCGTATTTGTCACCCCAGTAGAGTAAAACAAACATCAAAAGGTCTTGCCAACAATATCAAATAATACCCAGTTGCCTCTGTATCTGGCAAACAGACCCTATGGTTTCTAATTTAAATATATATTACAAAAGCAGTACCACCATAAGCTTAGTAATTGTTCTCCATCCTTCTTTATGCTCTCAGTTTAAATACAAGGAGGAAAATTGGGCATATAATTTGCTTATGTCATCTATGAGGAAAGTAATGGGAGGGTAAAAAGGTAATTTAGAACCTGTGATACAGAGGTGTAGTGTGAATTCTTTCCTTCCTGGATACCGGCCCATACAAGCAAGTATCCATTGTTTTCCTTCTTTTTGAAAGGAGCTGTATGAATGTAAAAGTAAAAGCTGAATAATCCATTAGCATATAAGTAATGTCATTTTAAAATAATTATGAATGTCAAATTACACGGTCAAATGCTCAAATTTCACTTACATTGGTTCTATGACCARCGTAATTCTCCTACCTTGTGCATACTATGCAGCATATGTTCCTTAATTATATGATTATGTAGTTTTTATAAGATCTTAGGATCACAAGCCACACATCAAAATGCACATGAATTTCTACCAGTAAGCCTTTGCTCTTCCTTCTCTCACCAATCTCTTCTGAAAGCATGTTATTAAAAAAAAAAAAAAAAAAAAAAAAAGATTATCAGTAAAGTTCAGTATTAATACTTGATCTTGCAAAAACTCATAGCAGTTCATAGGGACAAGAAGATTGGAGAGAGATTTGTGCAATAGCAGTAAGGACGATGACTGTGCAGGAGGGATGGAGAGGGGGAGAGGAGGAGGCTTTGCAGGAAGGTCAAGTCAGCTTGAGATCTTGAGAAAATCCCATCTGAAATCGTCAAAGTTCTGCCAAGTTATGAAGACCTTCAGGCAGGGAAACAGCTAAAAGGCTTCCCCCCCCCTTTTTCCCCCACCTACATCTGTCGCATTCCAGCTGAGGTAAAAAATTAYGGTTTTGGACCTTTATTCTACAAGGTCTATAGAGTCATTTGCTACAGCTCTAAAACATCTCCAAATAATGGTAGAAAAATGGAGTGACTGCAATATGGGAACTGAGAATCTAATTTACATGTACGAGTTAATGAGCTGAGAATTACTCCTTGGTTCTTGGAGCTGAAGTGTCCCATTTCAGTTCAGCAGCAGCATTCAGAGCCTGAACTCTGGAGGTCTGTCAAGGCAAGTCCAGACTCAAGGAAACTCAGATGAACCTGTATTTTCACGTGTTGGAGAAGAGCATAACTGCTGAAAAAAATGTCCTGAGACAGAGCAACTAGTGATTGTGTAACAAACGGACTAGGTTCTGTGGTACTACTTGTTACTACTTGTATCGTTAACATTAGAGCCATGGAACACTAATAATTCTTTTTATCTTGTAGTACAACAAATCTAGGTTACATTTGAATATAGATACAATGCAAATGTTGTTTTTGACTGTAGAAGGTAGCTACAGAAATTAATAAAGAACTTTTGTATGTACTACAGAAGCACATTACAATTCTTACATTTTTTCCAAAAACTGAAGACTTTTTGAATTACTAAACTGCAGCTTATGTTAGCATGATTTGTGCATTCATTTTCTTTAGGTACTATATAGAAAAAAGCCCTAGGAATTAAGCATTAGAATTGCTATTACATAGTTTCAAAAAGAGGTAGAGGATTTCTTCAAATCAAACATAAAATAAACTGGTTGTGATCACATGTAGCAGTGAATTCACTGTGTTGATTTTCAGAAAATGTATTTTATCATAGAAATAAACTGAGATACTTCACTCCATGGATTGCAGATGGTTAGAGAAAGAGGGTCAGTCCTCCTTAGAGAAGCTAAATGTGCTAGAGAAGAAATCTTTTTAGATACTGCACAAGGCAAAGTACAGTGCTCAGGCTTAGACTGGTGCTATCCATAGGTAACAAAAGACCAGAGCTTGCTTGTACATTTGATCCCAGCTCTGGACTGAGCACATCCTAGTGGGCTCTGTACCATCACACTTTTACCTCCCTGGAGCAGAGCCACACAGCTCTACACTCAGGATACTAATTCACAGCAGCAGCCTAACGCTACCCAGGAAAATCCTAATAGACTTTTTTGCCTCCAGTTCTTTCTTTGTATGCTATGAGCTGAGGTGAACCTAATGACTTTGAGCAGTATTAAAAATACATATTTTTAAAAAATATTAAAAATATATATCTTATCATTGTATACAAATATCTTAAGGGAGRGTGTCAAGAGGATTGGGTTAGATTATTGTCAGTGGTAGTCAGCAATAGAACAAGAGGCAATGGACACAAACTGAAACGCAGGAAGTTCCATCTGAATATGAGCATAAACTTCTTTACTGTGAGAGTGACAGAGCAATGCAACAGGTTACCCAGAGAGGTTGTGGAGTCTCCTTCTCTGGAGATACTCAAAACTTGCCTGGACACAATCCTGAGCAACATGCTCTAGGTGACCTTGCTTGAGCAGGGAGGTTGGACTAGATGATCTCCAGAAGTCACTTCCAACCTCCACCATTCTGTGACTCTGTTATTCTGTGATTTGTTTCATAATAACAAACTTTGGATATTTGTTTGTTTTTAATGCAGAATTGGAACATGCAGTAGGGACATCCTTGTTGATAGGTGGTTCTCATGAGGCTCCAGGACTGGGAAACTGGGAAGGGAGATGCCTGACTTTAAATTTACAAGAACAGATAGAAATTGAAGTATATAATTGAACTTCTGGATTCAGAAATCAGAGTCTAAAATAAAACTGATATAACCCTTCACATGTAGCAGTGACTGCAGAGGGCTGTGGAGGGGAGGTACGTGGCAACAAAATTCAAGAACATAATCTTAGGAGATTGTATGTAGAATTTGTTGACACAATGTGCTAACATGATAAAGGAAAAAAAAAGAACGTGAAAAATAATGAAATATTTGATGAAAAGACAACTCTCTGGGAGTAGTGRCTTAACTCAAAATGGAAAAAATAGTCTCAAAGGTTCATATATCTACCATCTGATGCAGAATGATTAGCATTTGGTTGTCCATGTTTCCCTACGATCTGATGATATGTGCTAATAGTCTGTTGTTGCTAAGGAACACTGCTAAGCAAAGCAACACGTAGAGGAGGTCACCCACCTCTTCACTGAAAACTCCTAGCGTCAATTATTTTTATGAACTATGGATTTCCTTTTTCTGAATGTTCTACATATTTTTGAGGTAAAAGAAGATTTATCACCRTAGTACAGTTCAAATATAGAGACTAAAATATTATTCTAGCATTATCTCTTCTTCATTAAAACATAATTTCTATTCCTCAGCATTGCTGTGCATTTATCAGAAGGTAATAATCACAGCCTGGCCTATTTTTTTTTCCAGTTCTGAACAAATTATAGAGAWATTCATGTATTCTTGACAAGGAATCGTTTTTATGTCAATTTAAATTTTTTGGCCAATCATAATCAGGTGTATCTTCTTTTATTTAAAGCAAGATAGATAATTTTGATTGGAAAAAGAAAAAAAAAACAAAGTAGAAAATCAGGAATCATAATAAGATGCAATAGGAAAACACGTAGGTGAAGTAGTTATATTGAAACGTTAATTTTTTTTAAAAAAAATCACATTCATTCAAAAACTGTTACTGATTGGATTTCAGGTTTCAAAAGAAAGCTTTTATGTTATATTCTTTCAAATGAGTATCTCCACTAACAATATGTCAATGTGAAACTGAATTGATACTTTTTCTAAACTCACATGTATCATTAGTATAGAGACATGTTCTTCTGTAAAATTATTAACAGCAGCTGAAATGCTTTATGCTGCCAAATCCCTTTTCAAGAGTGAAAGTGAAAAAGATACAGACTCCCTAATAATTTAAAAGAAAAAAAAACAAAAAAATCTAAATTTATCACTGTATTTTTTGTGTTGAATTGCTGTGACTCATTTGAAGCCTGATGCAAAGTGGCTACGGTCATTCCATTATCATCAAAGTGGTTTTGAGCTGTCTCCTCATAAACAATTTAGCTAATTTATTGTGAGAGTTACCAGTCTTTAAAATGTAGATGAGTTTAGTACATGGTGATCAACATTAAGTATCCAAACTTGTTCTCTTATTTTTTCATAAAAACTGTATTAGCAATAACAAGCTCCTAAGCTTTATTCTTCTGAATCTCGGTGTATCTGGCTTTTTCAAAATGTTCTGGGTAATTTCTTTTGTCTAAAGCAGAAATACTAGTTTGGCTGAACTTACACTGAAGTTGTCTTCAAAGAAGCCACTGGGATTCTTGCTTTGTAGAGCATGGAGAAACTCTAATAAGGAAATAACACATTTTTATTTGTCAGTGGTTTAATGAAAAAAAAGTCCAGAAAATCTTTATTTCCGTGGGCTTTAATTGGATGACATGACTTACAATGGATCATTAGTTCTCTRAGTGGTTCAGGTGGAGAGTTAAGTGTTTGCTGCTAGAAAAGCTCARTACACTTTTTCCTTGAAGAGAGTGAGAAAATTCTTGTCTCGCATGTTCTTGAGACAGAATTTCAGCTGAATTATCTTCTGGAATACTGTAAAATCTTTTCTATCTCCTTTTTAACTCCTGTTTTCTCCTACACAGACACAGACATGACACTGAGATTTTTGCTAGTACTGCTAATGTTATATTAATACTAATATTAATGTTCATTYTAGTGAATAACAACACTAATAGTAGTAGTAGTAAATGATTTTTCCGTATCTACCCTATTCTTTTACATCTTGTCTGAGTTAAGCATAGAGTCAGGGCATGAGTTAATTACCTTTCACTGTCCCCAAGTAAATTCTGTATTCACTATGAAATAGCTTTGGGAAGGTTTGAGAACTACTCTAAAGTTTACCAGCTGGCAAATATCTGACCTGAATATCTGACTAGCTGGGGGCAGGGTATGACAGCTTTTGCAAAGCCCAGAGTTTTCTCCAATATGTGTATCCTGTATTACCTTATAAATGTAAATGTAAATATAAACTAGCTTGGTACCAGTCAGCAGATCATCTTATGTTTATCAGGAGATAAGATTAGTTTAAAATGTAGCAATGTTCTATCTCGTGACAGAGGAAACACAAATGAAAATAATTACAATTTCTTTGTCTGGTTTCCTGGGCAATATCTTATGTACTTAAGACTGCACTACAGATTTTAATCATTTATTTCACATCATTTCTTGTCCTAACACTATAATTATGCTATCTGTTCAGTAGCTCTTTTTGCAATGGAATAAAAGTCATAGAAGGAAAAAGTACAGATCATTTCAGAACTAACAGAATTATTATGAATCTATAGAAAACATACATTGTATCTGAAATAAGACTAAATATAGTAAGAGAAAAGATTATGAATTAAAATTTTGTACTAATATTCTATGTACTATAGTCATAAAGCTCAATTCCATCAACACCTTCATGAGCTTGCTAACAGAAAATTTCGTAAGTAAAAAAAGTTCAGAGGYGCAATTTTGGAAGCCGCTATTAACACTACTGAACATTGATGATCTTCAGTTTTAAGCCTGGGCACATCAATCTTTTTGWTGAAAAAGGAAAGGTAATAATAGTGCAGCCCCAAACACTACTAGATTCAGTAAGAACCAGCTGTTTACTCTCTTTAAGAGGAGAAAAAAGGATAATACCTTGAGGAAGGTACCATGATATGAGCAACTTTTATTTCATACTTTATTTCTTGGCACTCTATGCTACTAATCATTTCTGTATCTTCAATTTTGTTACTACTATTAGGGTTGGTCTCCAATCACCTTGAACTCTCAGTGGTTCAAAGATGACCTGAGAAAGATGATAAGAAAAGAAGGTAGAGTAACCATGGCAGAAGTAACGAAGATTCCCATAATCAGCRTTAAAGGAAGACTGCAATCTAATGCCACACTTTTATGCAAGCCAAGAGTTATATTGTCTGCAGTGGCCTACATTTTCAGTCACCAGAATATTGACATACCTAGACTATTTCCTTCAGGTCTTTCAGATTTGGTYCTTTTATCATCCAGCAGAAATTCGTAGAATTTCTACCAGACTTTCATAGAATGCAGAAAGCAGAGACTCTATACAGAAAGGAACATGATAAAGAATGTCTGTTTCAGGTGAGGGTTTCTCTACTAAGGTGCAAAGAGTGTTCCTAATGTTGTAGACTGTTTAACACAATTTCTTACTCCACTCTAGTTGYAAACTGAAGTGAACTAGGACTCCTTGAATTATTTCTGATCAGTGAAATGTGTAACAGGAATTTTCTAATATCATCACATGAACTATTCTCAACCATTGATAACTGCACTATTCTCAACCATTTGTTACTGCTCTCATCCACATGGGAAATTATAATAATGGTTATCTACAAGTGTGATGATCTACAAAGTTTTGAGAGGTTCCATGTTAATTGAAATTATCTGTCCACCTGCTATATCCAAATAAAATCTTCAAGTGGATTAACATTCCTTGGCTACCTGGAGATGGTAAAATGTCAAAACTGATCTCATGAAAATCTATCTTCCTGTAAATGTGGATATATTTTCTCTAGAAGTTCCATTAAAAAGAACTGTCGTTAYTCTTCTGATCTTTGGTAAAGACATTTTTCATCTTGAAGTCTAGATCTACTGTGTTACTAAATTGGCTGCTTGCTGAATATCACCCCTCTTGTTCATTTTTCCCACTTATTTCTTCCTGTTCACTAGTGTAAAGTGCAAGTATGTAATATAAAGAAGGGCACCTTTGTCATTATTTGTAATTAAATATGAATATTGCACACCACTCATATAATTCTTTAACTTTACATGTTCTTTCCTATCTTCCTAAAAACAGTTTAAAAAACAATATTTGGAAATGATAATATTGCTTTAGCAATGTTCACTTATATTTTGTTATTTAATGTAATTTTTCATTGATGCTTGACCTTGAAAACTTACTATTCATTCTGAAGATCCAAATATTGCTAAAACTTCTTATGGAAAACATCAATAAGGAAAAATTATTAAGCATAACTATGGTACAGATGTTGGCCAGATTCTCTCTTATTTATGCAATACCTTATAATTCATAGCTTTGGAAAAAGCAGAATTGATTCATTATTTGTGATAGAGCAAAATTTAAGATTGTTTAATTATATTAGGTATCATCAAAACTAAAAATTCATTTAAATTTTCATGTGTTMTGAAAGGCATTCCCATCAGTTATATCCCTCGTCTGATGAACAGTTAGAAGAACCTAATGGAAATACTATGTTATTTAGAATCATTATATTTCCCTTTAATATCAGCTTTTAGTAACACACATTTTAATTAACTTATATCTTACATTCATTTTGACTTTCACTTGGAATGAATTGCAAATCTCCAGAGAGGATATATATACCATTTAGGATTTACCCATTTCTGAAGGCTTAAATGAGACTTTGTTGCTTGTTTTGACTCTGTGCAGATGTGTGCATATATTGAATTTCTTAAAGCAGAGCTGAGGAACCTTTTTATTTTTGACAGCTAATTAGAATTTTCAAACATTTTGGTAGGCTGCATGTTAGCAGCCTACAATGCCATGAAAAAAACCACACGGTCATAATCCGCATGCAGCAAAGTAGTAAGCCAGATCCACCTCATAAGCAACAGGTTCTCCATTCTTTAAAAATATCTTTATGTAATGATTGCAAAGTGTGGCTTGAAATAGCTATAGTTACAATCACACTTCAAATGGGAGAGTGTCTCTCCTGAACCTCCCAGAAGATGGTGTCCATCCCAACAAGACAAATCAGATTTTGCTCTTTGCAGCAGACTACTATGGAAGGGAAAAYACAGTCCACTGGGAAAGGGAATAAAGTGCTAAGCAGACAGAGAAATAGAACAGTCCCCAAAGAGCTGAGTGATGGTTTATGATCTGTGCAACATCCATTGGGCCACTAGCTAAAGAGGTGTGACAAAGTCACTGCTTTGTACAAAGGAGAGCTTAGATCAGAAGTCTTTAACGACAGCCCCAATCTGTAATACTCAGAAGTGTTTTTATTGAATAAACTAGTGGAAAGAAAAGTATGTTTATATTGAGTATTAAGTAGATTTACACTGAGTATTATTTTTCTTCCTATGGCAGATTTTGCAGGAAAAATATTGTTTTGGCTGAACATTCCYAAATGAAAAATATAAGTTAAAATATGAAATACAACTGAATGTGCTACAMAGAACAGTTCAGTTGTATCTAGTCTCCCTGTCCTTCAGAGCTTCACGTACTCTGTGTAAACTACATCTTACATAGTGCACTGAAGCCAAGAAACACCTAAACACAACATAGATCCCTTCTGAAAGCTATGAGAAATATAAGCTAAATAACAGCTCAATTATAAGGAGAATGGAAATTTGAGGCATCCATATCTGATTCCCAAAATACAATGAAAGGATAGTGTTTCTGAAGCAAAATGTTCATGTATCGTTTTTACTGTCAGTTTAATTCAGCCTTCTGGAGAGGTTTCGTTTTGGTATTTAAAAAAAAAAAAAAAAAAAAAAAAAAAAAAAAAAAAAGTTAGTTTCACTAGCCAGGCTCTTTCCTGCTTTCATTTTCATGATTCTTACTATATTGCTTTCATGGAAATGATATGTCCTATATCTTTCAATTCCTGAAATAGGAGGTACTCTTCTGCCAAAGACTATACAGTGTCATAAAATGCTAATGAAGCTATATGCATTAACATGAAATAATAATAATGTTACTAATGTGGAAGAGATAAGGGAAGGATTGCAGCTGTCACCTTGTACTACTTGCAAGGCTCACTCTTCTGTGAAGAGCAGAGGACTGCCATTCCTGGCAGAAGCTGACACGGTGGAAGAAAATGACAAGTGCAGCAGTGACATTTCTGACACTTATGAAGAAAAGGAACTTTTTGTGCTTAATCCACA
>NW_028185406.1:1535703-1565685 GCF_003343005.1 Rhea americana | reverse complement strand
TAATTCAGCCTTCTGGAGAGGTTTCGTTTTGGTAAAAAAAAAAAAAAAAAAAAAAAAAAAAAAAAAAAAAAAAACTATCTTTCTGCCTTTTTTCCAAAAAAAAAAAAAAGACAAATAAAATACAGAAGACCTGAAGCAGTTGTCAAGATCATCTTGCTTCTTTTTTGTTCATTTTTTTGTTTTTAAAAACTCTTCTCTTGTGATACTGGCAGTTCTCCAACTGCACTCCTCCCAGCAGTAAAGACAACTTATTCCCCAAAGGACACACCAGGCAAGGGCTGTGTCCAGGAATCCTGTTAGAGACACACACCAATACAGAACAGCCAGCCTCTACTGTTATCGATGGATATAAAAATCTTAGAAAGATTTTACAGTATGGCAACATTAGTAGTTTTACTTTTTGTTCCAAACACAAGAGTTAACAAATTAAATTAAATTTGTTAACAAAGTTAACAAATGTCCTCTGGAACAGGCTTACAAACATGCAGCCCACAGACTTAAACATTTGCTGTCTTCATCTGAACTTTTGGGATCTTTGCTGAATTGTCAGTATTCTTCCTCAAATTCCAACATGACAGAAAAAAGTTTGCATGAGGTCATTGCTGTTCCATCAAAAAACAGCACTTATTTCTTCCCTGGCAGAGCAACCAAAAATCTGAGAATAGATTYGATTCACAGCACACTCTCTTTCCCAACAGCATAATCCCAGGATAAATCAGTCTGCTGTACAGCAAACCTCTGTGACCTTTGGGACTGATGCAGGGGTTTTTTGTTGTTGCCTGTTTTACTGTTTAAAATGTGTTGAATAATGAAAATACACTCTATATAGCACTAGCACTGAATAAGATGTGGTTCTATCTCAAAGAATTTACAATCCAAAGTGCTAAACAATTAGAGTGCAAAGATGATGAATAGAGAAGTTTTTTTCTTTTTTTTTCCATCCTAGAGGAAATAAAGCTAGCCTCAAACACAAACGCAGCCAGAATAGGTTATTATTGAGACTATTTAAGGCAGTGATCCAAAGTCTAGAGATAAAACTTTATTTCATAGTCATTTGAAACAGTGAATTAACCTGCCTCCTACACAGAAAAGCACAGGATAGCTACCTTGTCATTTGAAAAATGGAGCTCTTCTAGGGCCAGAAGCCATCAGGCAAAGCGGTCAGTTCCTTGAGTGCTACCCAGCTTACAGACCATGATATGAGGAGCTTTGCCAAGGATGAGTTGGTTCTCTCTGTGCTCTCATGAAAAAGACATCCACATGTACAGCTAGGGCCTCTCCTGTGTACCACGCTAACAAAATGATTAAGTGGCCTCTATGACTCAGTGACCAGCTGCAATGAGCTTCCCTGATGCACCAGCTCCAAATGTCACAAAGTGCCCTGGTCTGTACAGCTAGTGCACATTTCCCTCCACCACTAACTTAGATCCAGATGTGTGTAACAGGGAAGAAAGGAGGGGGGAGGAACCTGAATTTGAATTATTTTCCACCGTCATACTAACCCACATAAGAAAGCTATAACATGACTTTCCTGTACTACATGAGATGCCTACAAAAAATACATAGCCTCACTGCAGTGATGTTTGGGTGCCCTGAGAGGATGATCCATTCAGTTCACTAGTATGGTTGTTTTATTGTATAACTGAGACTAGAACAAATTCTTTTTAAATGCAAGCATTAAAAAAAAAATACACAACAAAAGCAAGCTTCTTCATCTGTTAGTAACTGTAGTGGATAATGCACTTTTTTGACTTTCCAGTCAGAAACCCTTTTTAGCACCAGGGTTTGAGTCTGTCATCTGGGGTTCTAATCTTTGAATTATATTTTGGATTTCTTCTTGAAAAACATCCAGTGTTAAACCTTTTCATGAGGAAATACTGAATGTTAGTCTCACATATGCACAGAAAATGCCTACTTATTTCCAATTCAGATTAACATTCCCTACAAACTTGAACTTGTCTTAATGCCATGACACATGTTTCAGTACCACAATATGCTACCTATCTTTGCATTAAAAATTACCCTACCATATCAAGTCAGATTTAACTCCCAAATGATAAGTGAAATTATTCCTGTAGATAAAACTCATATACTTTACAAATTAAGACTACTTACAATTTAAATCACACTCTATAYGCATAAATTCGTATTCAGTTCTTTTCCCTAGGAGAAAATAGAACTAAATTGCTGCCAAGGCAAGCAGAAACTAGTTTAAAGAACGAGTCATTTTGTCTCTCACAAGCTGTTTAAATTTCAGTCCTTTGCACTTTCTTATTACATCACAAAGAATTAATATTCACTATATAGTATTTGAGAACATCAATTACAGTTCAAAGTGTCTGTTGTCAAAATTGTACTACAGGAGCGCATTTGTCCAATTTTCAAATACATTAACAGAACAATTACTGTGTTAAGTAGCTAACATTTTCTAATATCCTTTTCATTTTATATGAACTTACAAACAACAGAGAACAGTGCTTGTGACACTGTAATACACAGGCAGAACCAAGTGCTTAATGTACACCTGTATCGCAGTAGTCAGTAAAATATATTGTATTATAAGCCGCAATATGAATATCACAAATGCAATACTTGCCTAGTTGTATTGTTTGTTGACTAAAATCTATGTTTATCACATTATTTTGAAGTCTCCAAAATATATTGTACAGGGACAATAACTTATTAGTTTACTAGCCAAAACAGTCTAGTCTTCTTTGTCCCCCTAAAGTAATTAAGAGAGCTAGAGATCAGAGCCAAAAAAAAAAAGAAAAATAAAAACCCAAAGTCCACCTATTTCTGTTTGTTTGTCTAGGTAGCTTTTACATTTTAAGTCAAAATGTCTAAAGAAAGTAAGTTGTGTATGAGATCAAAACTATCATATTAGTATGGTCCGTGTTATACACAGAGAAGAACATTTGAGAAATTATTCTTTTTCTGCTAAAATAAAATTAATAATAAAATAATTTAATAATAAAATAATACAAGCTTAATAATTTCTTTCATTTCTATTGTATTAGACTATTCTAATTCAGAATATAAAATATACCTTTTCAGGTAACAACGACTTCCAGAAAACTTCTTAGATTCAAATTCCAAACATACGGTAATTTTAGTAAGAAAAAAATGGTTTGTGCTGTCTCATTTTCACTGAGAATGTGATTATACGCAATTGTTGAGAAAATGTTCCAGAAAAGTCAAAATTAGAATGCTTGTGTGCGTTTATATATATCTATCTCTATGTAGTTACATAGAGAGTAATGAGTAGAAATAAGTGTAAAAATGTGTCTTTCTACTGTCATTTTATATATATAAATCTGTAGATACAGTCTGCTCTTTATATAACTTTATCTATGAAAAGAGCTAGAAGGAAAAGAAATCAGCATAAAATGTGTATGCCGGCTGATGTCTTATTCTACAGAAATACATAGAGTAATTTGCAACCTGGAAACATAATCATGAAAAAGATATATATATATTCATTGAACTTGCTCTGTTTCACCACCAGAGCAGTGATACTTGTGAGCCAAATTGACAAAGTTTTATGGCTTTATAGTCTGTTTCTGTAGACTGCATATTTGTACAYAGAAACAAGCTTAGAGGCCTTGGCRGAAATGGTTCCGGTTCATTGTCAAATGCATGCCTTCAGTAAAGGTTTATTTGGTATATGAACAAGGTGTGAAATGAAGAGGTCTGTTGAAAGAAATCACTTTGGATGATTACCTCTATAAATTCTCTTTTTCACAGAACGTATTTCATTCCGCACAAAGTCAGAACAAAGCTATAATGTCTTACCAAAATGTCTCAGTGGCATTTTGCACTTCATGAACTGTCAGTATGATATAATGTAAAAATCAAAAGCACATATATAACTATATCATAATGCAGTGGGATGGAAAATCTGCAGAGAAAGCACTGGAAAGAAATTAGAGAGAATGACATGAAATATAAAACCGAATGAAGTACATGTTACTGGTAATTTTTGTTGTTGAGCCGATTTTACCTTTCTCTGCCTTTCTCTAAAATGAAAACAGAGTCCATCACTGATAATAATTTCCCATCCCACCCAGCTCATTGCTGGATGCCAAGGACTGGCATTGTACAGCATGCTTGATGTCTCCTGAAAGTCAGGGCTCGCACATTGCTCTGCCAGCACAGAGCTAGATAGCTGCTCCCTCTCATGGCCCAGGGGTTTACCACCTGGTAAAAACAGACATAAAAGCCAGCTGCTCGAGTACTAGCTCTCCTCAGACCCTGTTACAGGAGGCAGTGCTTGGGACAGCTATATATATTGGCAAAGGGTTACTTTTTTTCTGAGCGATGACTCTAGCTCGTATACTTCGTATGGCGCAGTACGCTCTGCCAAGCCCTGAGGTTAGCGTAACATCGGCCCTATCGTCCGTGATGTATCTAACTCCTCCGCAGTCCTGCTCTGTTGCACCCAGCATAGCAGGTGAAGTAAAAAATCTGTCCCTACATTTAGGCAGCTTAATCTTTAGCCATTAAATAGAAAGTTTCCCTGAAAGGTAGTAACATTTTCATTCTGCTGGCAGAGTTAAACATACTCCTTCACAGCCCTGTGAAATAAAAGTTCATATAGCCTTCTTTCTAAAAAAAAAAAAAAAAATGATTTTTCGCCTCCCCTTTCCAACTGCATAGCCTTGTGTGGCTTTATAACTTGGCACACAGATGGAAATTATATCAATTCTTTCTGTTGATAGTACACTATATTACCCTAGACTATGAGACAACATACGTGGTTTATTTTTCTTCAGCCATCATTTTCTCCTAAACATGTTTCAGATGGGAAAAGAATACAAAGTCAGACTGAATGAGTTTACAAGATAAGCAAATGTGGAAGATAGTTTGCCCATGTCAATGTCGTTTATGCTGATCTAAATCCAGATTAATTCCACAATTATGTTATGCAGTGAGGTGAACATCATTCTCTGGAATTCCAGCTGAGCTGAGCACAGACTAATGAAACTCCTGCAGAGCTGGGAAGTGAGGGTACTGGGGCAAGACACACCAATCCTCTCTGGTTTAGATTCTTTAAAAGCAAATAAACAACAAAATGGTTGACATGGACTAGGGGAAAAAAATTACTAAAGATTTAAGTGAATTGTTCATTTAAAGGATCCTTTTGTACATATGACACAAAAAACAAATTGCTATTAAACAGCAATAAAAAATCTGTAGTATTTCCAACCTGACTCATACACCTACTTCAAGATATATATATAAAAAAAAATAGCTTGGGAAGATTCCTACCTATATTTCAAGTAAGCTTTATGTACAACCTAAATTTGTTAGGAGGCTTATCTGAACTGAAGCTCTGAAGAATGATTCATATCTCTCTGTCTCAGTTACAAATCTAGAAGACATAGCTTTTATAGCTATGCAAATTATGAAAGGTATCTGAAAATCCTTATTTGCATTTCAGAAAAATCCAATAAAAAAAATCTCATTTATATTTTATGATGTAAATGTAGTCCTACAGATTTCAAATAGAATTATATTATGAAGAAAACATGTTTTGTTTTTCACATCAAAATCTAGTTCAGCCTGGCGTAGGAATTTCAACGTGTTTATATATTTAGATACCATTTGCAAAAGCAGCATTTTTTTTCTTTTTTAATGTAGAGTTACTTAGAACCACAAAATAATTTTTAATCAAGAACTCAATACAAATTGAAACATAGTCATAACTAGCTGTTATTTTTTTCTTTCATTTGATTTCTATATATTTTCATTGGATATCATATTCCTTGAATACAAATTTCTTTTTTTATATATGTATATAAACATATATATATAAAAACATATATATATATATAATGTTTTTTAGTGAAAAAAGCAAGCCAATAAAAATCCTACCAGCAGACTAAATTTTCTCTTTTAAAAATAATTCTTCCACGTATAATTTTCAAAACTGCAATGATTACCAAGTCTGTAATTGGTCAAAAATGGAAAATAATGTAATAGAAAAATACCTGAAAACCTTCATTTGCATGTGTTAAATAGAATATTGTTGATGATTGACTTGTTTCACTCTGTACTTAAGAATTTGTAATAGTTTGCAAGGTCTTCTGCAATTTACGTTCATGGAGTGTAAACAAATCCATAACTAAAATTTAGGGGCATCATCTAGATCCCTGTCATGTGAACTAAAACTTTCTTTAAAATAACAGCAAGACTATATAGTCTAATGACAAATAATAATTCATGCTGTCCACCCAAAGACATCCAAAGCAAAATGCCATGATCATTATTTCTCAAGATGGTACGTGAATAAGGCAAATCTAACATAAAAGCAGAGGTTTTATTTTTATTTTAAAATCAAGGTCAGGTCTTTTTTAAGCTTTTGTGGCATAAAGCAAACAAGCATTTGTGATTTTTCTGGGTATCAAAGCAAGTTCTGTTTCCTTCAAAACAAAGATAATCCCTGCAATGTGCAACTTTAATCCACTAGCTAATCTAAACACAACTTTTCCTGGAATAACCAGTGACTGAATCAAAGGAAAGAAATGTGAAAAGTCTCACGTGGCCTCTAAGTCACAGGCATTCCAGGAAACTCTCTGTACCTTTTCTCCTTTGTAGGGGCAAATAACAGTGGCTCTTAGGTTTCCCGTGGAGTGCGCTACGCAAACGGTTGCCTTCAAAGTCTGGATGTGACCAACAAGATTTCCTGACTTCATTAAGAATCAGTGCAGAAGTAGAAAAACCTCAGTAAACATTAGTTGAACAGCTGAGTCTTGCAAGCAAAAGGAGCTTTTATAACTTTTTGGGGGATTCCTTCCTTCAGCTTTAAGCCTGCCGAGAGTTACATTTATAGTCCAAAACATAGCAATCACTACATAGGAACTGTAGAACAATGCAGAAGATGAACAGCATACATACATAGATAAATGCACCAACAAAAATAAGAATGAATCATGTAGAGAATTCTACTGAAATGGTTATATAAAGCCATGTCGTTAAATGGCCTGCTCTGCTTTCAAGCTGTAGCAATTCAGACACCTTCCAGCTTCCCTGGGGTTAGCTGTCACGAGTTGCTAAAGCTGTGTATATCTTAATTCCTTTTATCTTCCTTCTCAGGACCTGGCATTTTTATGACCTTTTGGTTATTTCATAATAAAGAAACATAATTTTAACCTTCCAGCATTCCTTTTAGTTTTATAGAATAGTTTTTGACTACACATTCAAATTAATATTCAGGAGTCTGACTTCAGTGCTGTGACGGGTTCACCTGTTGACCGAGTAAGACTCAGGCCCCTAATTTTCTTCATCCAGCTGCAGTGTATTTCAGGTGGTTAAAGTACCCTGAAAATAGGTAATGAGTATTGTTTCTCAGTGGCATCAGCATTCAAATGCTGTTAAATGCATGCAGCACATTCAGTTAAGGTCTTCATACAAACACAGGAAGAAAAGAAAAATCCCTTTTATCTTCCTGTATTTTTTTTTTCACTAATTCACTAATATATATATATATATATATATATATATATATTTACTAATGTGAGAGAAATACATGACTGAAGAAATAACATGGTTCCTCAGGATCAAGCCCAGCAAAGTCTGAAAATATTACAGTACAATTTTTGGTCTCTTTTAAGCCAGAATTAGAATTAAGAAGTACACCTCCTAAAAAATAACATGGATGGTATCATCCTTATTCCTTCCTAAGATARTGAATTGCTGTCTTGTAAAATTAACTCCTTATAATCTGATCTACATTCTCTTCTGTAAAGCTTCAGATGATAATTATATTGAAAAAATGTTTTTTAAAGCTCTCAGACATACTCACCTGCCATTGTAATTTAAATTGCAAAGTCAGATTGTGTTATCTATCAATTTTTATGTAAATATCTGTGGGGACTTCTGCTGAAAAATGAGGAGTAACAAATTAGAAGTGGTCTCATTAAGAACTTTAATATTTTATGTCATATGGTACGTACCGTTAACGGATTTGTTACAAATCTCTTCATATCTTGCAGCAGTATATTTTGCACTGTTGATAACAGAATAAATACAGCATATGAAAGCTCATCTGTAGTATTTGTGATATTTGTGATACCTACTGAAATTGTCTGTATGATCATAAATCTCAACTCTACACTATATCATTCTATTATTAGAGTAGTTTATAAAATGGTTGCAATCACTATGAATGACATTGACATTTTTATACACCAGTGTGATACCGAACAATCCACTTATGAAGGTAGAAAAATTACTGATTTGTGAGTCTGACATTTTGACTTGGAACACTAAGGCCAAAAAGTAGAATATTTCTAAAAGTCAGTGACATTTTATTTCATCTTAAAGAGTCAGGCCTTTCCATTTCTTGGCAGACCTGTCCTTAATTACATAGATAGTACAATTGCTTGATTTTTTGGAGGGGGACACAGTGGATAAATCACTGAAGCAGGATTTACAGAATATTTGTTCCTATTAAAACAATGATAATATTGCATTAATTGTAATGGAAATAGGCTGGAGATTATGAAATCTACTGATTATTGGCTTCATCTTGTTCAAGCACAGTGAAATTTTTGCAAGAAAAATCTTTTTTTGATTTTTTTTGGACTCCCCCCACCCCACCCCCCACCCCATGTTGTTGTGCACAAAGAACTGGACAGTCCTGGAGAGGAGCTTAAGACGTAAAGCTATGTAGCAGTAATCTATGTCTCTTCTCTGTTGATGATGGAAGGAGTTTATGGAAACTAACCAGCATGGTTAAGTGCATAAAGTTGAAGAATATCCTACTTCATTCATCAACCAAAAAACAAAACTAAAAAAAAAAAGAAAAAAAGAAGTAACTGAAAGTTGTTCGCTAYGCTTTGCATCCAGGGCAGCTGTTATCACAGCTGTAGAAACTCTTGAAATCATTAGCTGATAATGTAATAACTTTAATCTCCCTTCTTTTCTTTATGRCATAGTTATCTAGTGACTTTACATACTTAGGATTGCATTCTAGTGTCTGCCTGAAGAGGATAAGATCTTTACTTCTTCTGAGGCTTTTTGACACACAAAGTAGCCCTAAATCAAACTTTTTAGCCTGTTTAAAGAATTTTCCATGTGGATATGGAAATCTCTAGATAATATCAAACCTACAGCTTTAGTGCCAGCCCTGTGCCTATTCTCTGTAGTGTCATCCTGACTGGAATGGTACATGGTCTCAAGCAGGTGATGAATATTTCTGGTCAACAGCTGAATTTGTCTACGAGATGTTTCCAGTAGCATGTTTTGAGAATATAAGTGATGAACAGTTATGACCTTACATAATTACATTCATAGAGGAGACCTTATCAAAAACAGCAGTTCAACTTACAGTTTTAATGTTTAYGTGCTGAAGAGCCCTAACTTTCCTGAAGTGATTAATGGCACTCACTGTTCAGTGTGAATACTTATTTGCATTTACAGTATTTTAGGCCTTTAAAAAGCACATTGTCCAAAGTGTCACAGCTGAGGAGGAGGGAAAAATGAAATAACAAATACGGTGGTTTGTTGTAGACTCTATGTCAATACCTTCTGTACACATTTTCAAAATGCACACCCCTCTAGGTATTTTACACTATTGCTACAGTTAAACCACTCATTTGGGGACTTCTTGGCAGTAACCAATTTACAGCCAGGTGGACTTGGGCAATACTTTACCCTCTTCCAAATATTGGTATGAAATGTGTTTTACTTATTACTGTTCATAAAACAAACAGTTTTCCGTCTAGGCAGGTAAGTGCGAAGCTTAGCAAAAGCCAATTTAGTTTTGAAAACTCTGTCTAAGGGGCTGGGAGGTGATCCCAGTACRGATGTACAATAACCTGTACAAAAAGGTGAAACTGATTGTTAACATAAAGCGGAGTTCAGTCACAAGCAGCCAAACTATCTCGGGAAAAAAGAATTCTAGGGCCATGTATCTCACCTTAGCTTACGTTGTCTGAAATCCAATTTTAAACCAACACATAGTAAAAATTCTAAAACCCTTTCTGTGTTAGCAAAAACACTGTAGAATTGTACAAGACTGTGCTAATCCCTGGTTCTGCTTTTTTCCTCTTTTTTTCCCTCTGTTTTAAAGAACTTATTTAGTAGTAACRCATTGTCTTTTGAGTCAAAAGAATTTCCTGCTGAAAATTCCTGCATTCTKTTTCAAAGAGAGTTCCAAAAGAAAATTCTTTTTGTAAATTTGTCCTTACAAACTTATGATTTTTTCAGTAGTCCTAAAGAAACTAAAGTCTTTCTTGGTATYAATATCTCTGTCAGGTTACAGGAAACTTCCTTTTGCTAATAGTCAAACTTCTGGCCAATAAAGATCAGTGAAAATCTCTCATTTGTTACTTAAGAGATTTAAAAWATTATAATATTTTTGAACCGTACACTGGAGCTGGATTGAGTATTGAGTTTCTCACAGCAGAGGATGACAATATACAAAAAATGTAATTTTATCTAGAAATACTATGTTTAATAATTAGAATTTCTATAATTCTAATGACAGAAATATTAGAACCCAGCTGGAATCGGTTTCCTGAACACCATACCCTGGCATATGACTAGGCTCCTCAAGAACCACCAACACAAAGTTCTTAGATCTAGATACTCAAATGAGAAAAATACAGAAGGTAAGTATATAAAGAAAAACAAACAGTCCTTCAGCTAGATACCCAAATGAGAAAAATACAGAAGGTAAGTATATAAAGAAAAACAAACAGTCCTTCAGAAGTTATAAATATAAGCATTAAATTCCTTAAAGTATTGCCTTCTGGTCAGATACGTGCTAGCTAGATGAATGCTAGCAAGGTGACTGTGAGCAGGAGGAACAAGGCATCAGCAAGCATTCATTTATTTCTTTTATAATGATCTTACCAGAAGTCAWTACTTTAAGGAATTTAACACCTATATATTTGTAATTTGTGAAGGACTGTTTCTTTTTTATATACTTACCTTGTGTATGAGAAAAATACAGAATCTGCAGTTTATTCTCTCCATTTTCATATAATTTAGGCTAAGATTTCCAGCTTATRAGCTTCACTATGCCATTCCTTTATCAGCTATTTAACATTGTCTGTATTTTACAATGTATCATTACACCAAGAAAAGAAATAAACACAAAACAACTACTGTAAGAAGTAGAATAAGTGACAACTGACACAGTGTTGAAACTTCTAAAAAGACTCCAGAAACAGTTCGTAGTATAAGCTCTTACATGTTGCTGTGTTATCCCTGTAGTTTTAGGTTGAGCAGCTACTGTTTCAGACATGAAATGAACAGCTTCCCAAGACATTCTCAGGCCATATATTTTCTATCATTCTCCCCAAACATGTCTTTACCTTTTCAGTGTCCCTTGGGTGCCCCTTCTGCCCTCTGTCCTTCTAAGAAGCATAAATTGCAATGCAGCTATTTCAATAACTCAGGGAATTGACATTCTTGAGGAGCTTTCTGGAGTCCTCATCAYGCCGTTGTCACATCATAACAGATAAAAAACATCAGAAATTCTACTGTTCAATAAGGTCTAATTATGACTGTATAAAGAGATGGGTCATATGCTCAGCTGGAAGAGACAGTGTAACATCCCTGCAATCAGCAGTCCTCAGTGGTCAGACTATCACTGTTAGAAGTCCTGGCCATCCAGCCTCAGCGCRTTGCTCAAAATAAAACTCTGTTTACTCAGACAAAAGATATGGCAATGTGTGAATATGAGACTCCTGTATGATCAGCTGTTTCCATTTTCCTGTTGTAAGTACAGTGAGAGAGAAAATACTATAAATCACTCAAAAGTAACAGAACAGTAACATTCAGGGAAGGTAAAAATCTTTTTACTCATTAAGAGTACCTCATCATGCCTTTCATCAATTGAAAGTCCYTTTACTGTTTTATGAAAACCATGGAAATTGTTACCATTTAATTAATGTTAGCTGATTTACATTTCTTGTAGGCTACGCAATGAAGCACTRTAGTGATCAGCTGACGGTAGCACCAGTATTCTGAGATTTGATGAAAAACAAGAAGTAGAAGAATATTCATTAATACTTAGTTATGTCTATATAGAAAATATAGTCAGGAGGGAGGAGGAATAAAGAAAGAAATGAGGAATTTCTGAAGCTAATTAAGTCTTGTCCAAAGACTACTCAACAAATGATGTTTTCTTCCAATTACTTCAATAACTTTGATACTTAAAGGTTAAAAAAAAGTTTTCAAATTTTTAAGCAATCACTCAAAACACCATAAAGCAYTCTCAGATATATTAAAATCTAAGCTAGTCTTAATTAAATGGCATCAAGAAAGTAATTCAGAGCTTCTAAATGCATTGTTTTTGGAAGTTGATTTGAGAAACTTTTAATGATGTATGTGGCCTTTCTAGAATTTTAACAATAACAGAGAGGATAAGAAGGTCCTTCTTTCTGCAGGTAAGCAATAGTGCCACATCCTCAGCCAGCATAAAATCAGAGGAGTTCTGCTGAAACCAACAAAGCTATATTGATTATCATCATATGAAGTCATGACAGACAACTATAATTTTCACCTGTCATTTTTTCAGGTTCTGTTTAGAGCACTTTGGTGTATCTAAAAAGGAACACAATTCTGTCTTCAAGTATGTGCATTACCAAGTTGATTTACTTCTTAGCATCCCAGGATCAAGTTTTTACCTGAAGAATTAAGATACTAATAAGCACTTCCTTGTAAAATCTTACCCTATAACAACTGGATTTTGGCTAGGTTCCCATTCTCTCTTAGAATAAAGGATTTAAAAGATGCTATGGGATTAGTTCTTTATTTTTTTAGAACTTTATTAGTTCTTTTATTTTTAAAAGATGTCTGTCCTTGAAATGTTAATTAGAATTTTTATTTCTGCAYACTATTCAGATTCTTCAAAACATTTATTTGTAGCTCCAGGCAACTTCACAGAATTCCAATATTATCTCTAATAATTTCCCTATATAAAATGCAACCCAACTCTTCTTTAGGATAATATTCATTTTTTACCAACCCAGAAGAGGAGTTCTCAACCATTCTATGTTGAGTTTGTAGACATGACAGCATCTAACCAAACCAGTACAAACCAGGAACACATCAGTGAAGACTCTCATATTAGATCTCATAAATTKTTTTCTAATTGTTGAATTAGTCTGTCTTTTTTGGAGAACTGCTCTCTTCATAGCTGTATTTCTATAGGTACCAGCTATGCACTCTGCTTTTTACTCATATGGTTTCATAAATTTTGTCTACTTTTTGCCATTTTTGAAGTTTGAAATACCCCTTAAAATGTATTTTGTAATTCCAAGCACAATTTTTGAAGTGATAGATTGAAGAAAATCTTCATGAACATAAAATTCATGAACTAGCATTACCATTTTCCAGTGTCTTTTTCAAATGAAAGGTTCCTTTTTCATCAAGATTCCTCTCAGCTTTTGAATACCATCTGTAAGGTTCATGATACTTCTAGAGTAGACATAGTTCTCTTCAGCCTCTAAAAAAAAAATAATAAATATCAGTAGGTGATAGCACTTTTGCTGAGGTGGCCTGATTGGGAATGATTTTACCACAGCCTTTTCATTAGAAAATGTTGACTTTTCCAAATCAAAAATTCCTCTCAGGAAAATGCTGACTTTGCAGAGAACAGAGCTTTTATCTGCTCTTTCATAACATTTTTGGACTAACAAGAGAAAAGAAATTCCTAAGAATAACCCCTAGAGAGATAATTAAAAGATTAAGGAGTCATGTTCAATTCTTTGTATTGCCCAGGGGGGGCAGCTTATGCCTGCATACCTTACAAGATATGGGAGGACTCATCTTACTGGGAAAATAGTTAATTTCTGAAATATGAAGAAGCGTTCATCTTGGCTTCTGGCTCTTTTCTCTTGCTTTGTAGTATTCATCACAACCCAAAACACATTCTAAAAAAGTGTTTGCAGGATGGGAGAACCATTGATGTGTACCTATTGAAATTAGTGGCGAAAAGAAAATTAKAGAGAGCTGTTTCAGTAGGTGAAGGACCAGTTTCAGCACTATACCAGAACCCTAAGCCTATGGAACCAAGTGTTTCCCTAAACAGGCAGTAATAGTTACACCACTTCAACAAGCCAGCCCTGGATCTTTAGTGGAGTTTGTGATATGCACAACAACTTTGGATCATGAAGGAAAAGTCTTTATATCATTAAAATTTGCTTTATGAAGGCACAATCATTCATGCTGTATTTATTTTAAAAGATTGCTAACTCTAGAATGACTTCATGAGTATTTACAGTCACACTTTCTCACAATTAGCTGTCCATGCAATATGTGAACAAGATCCTGATGCAATGAACGGGAGGATATGAGCCTTAAGTAGAGAAAAGGAGCATCATGTTGATGCAATCACTTACACCACTTACCAACTGCCACAAAAACAAAGCATAAGAAGATGTAAATATTGCTAATTAGCTTAAAACATAAACATACATGTAGYAGGCTCCATAAATTAAACATGATAAAAAGAAAAATTTTCACCTCTTGAGAATAATTATTTCATTCAAGAATTATTTTTCTAATAACATTGCTGCAAAAACAAAATAAACAACAGATGGACTGCAGGTAAGTGTTAGTATCAGTAGCACTTACCATACTGAAAGCGGTATGGTATATTAGTATTAATATAGTAAATTCATAAGATATACAGTATATTTACTTCAAATTCTTTACCATCCTTGATGATATAGTATACTAAGGATGTATGGCTACAGTTGAGATTAACTCATGAAAATACAATAGCAAAAACAATTTATTTCCATTCTTATTCAATTGTCCTCTGGAAAAAATGGAACTGTCAAGAATGCAATATGAAAGGAAAAAAAAGTTTTAGAATTTGTTATCTCCAGGATTCTTTCACAGGAATATAAGAGGAGCCATATTCAGATCTRATACGAAGTGTCATTTCAAAGATAAAAAGGATATTTGATTGAATGTTAAAAACAGTCTTGTTCCTTGCTTTTAAACATTCCTATAAGGAAGTGTCTAGGCATTCAAAATCAAGCATGATACAAATACTGCTCGCTGTACTCTATTCTGCAGATTAATTTTAAAAATGTGGAGCCTTTTTTCTTCCTTATGTGGCACAAGTATGTGTAGTGTCTGTAGTGTTGCACAGTGATCTCTTCACCAAAAAGATGCATTAGGATAACGTCAAGAAGTCGTAGTACAATACCAGTTGTAGGTACAATATAGCTGTGCAAGCAACATAACAATACATCATGGAGTTACAACATGATTATTAGATGTTACCTGTAGCTTAATCTATCATAATGCCAACAATGCACAGAAATTCCTTCAGAATTGACATCAACAGCCTTTGGAGGATGTCCTGTACTTTATTCCTTTAAAAAAAAAAAAAAAATCTGCTACTAAAGTCTTCCAATTTCACCCACCCTATTCTGAACCAGTTACATGACAAATGTACTTTTAAAATTACAGGACTGGCTTTTTTGGTTCTTTAACGTATGTCTGCCCTTCTACTTTCTGGGATATAGAAGATTTCCAAGAACTGTAACTAAGTTCAGATCACACTCCTTTTGAGGTTGCTCAGTGTTCACTCTAATGTATTGCATAAAAAATGAAAATTATGAAATAAGGTGTATTTGAAAGCATGTCAATTAGCTAGTGACACATTAGCTAACTTTATATAGAAAAAGGCTAGGTAGCATACTAATAACTACTAAATGTTTTATTTGTAACTAATGGACTCTCTTGATCCTACCTAATGTTCTCAGTAGGTTGAGGGCTAATGAGAAGTAAACTGCTGGCAGATGAAGTAGATTAATAAACAAATTGTGAACCGTAGATCAATATTTTTGTCATAAAATAATTGCTCTGCACCCAAAAGATGATGAAAAATAGACTTCTTTCTAGTTTTCCCATGACCGAGTATTCTCTTTTAATTTAAAAAGAATAAGGAAGAAAAGACACTTGATTTCATGTCTGTCCCCTTATGTATGTCTCTTCCTTTGATTTTGAYAGTTAAATATAATTCTCAATGGTCTCCAAATCCCTACAGACTTTATTTTGCATCCAAATTTCCTTTTTTTTATTGACTTTTCATTTTAAAGAGCTCACTAACTTATCACTGTTTTTTAGTGATACGATGGGAATGGGGATGGGGAACAGTGCCATGAAAAATAATATTACACTACTTTTAAAGTAAACAGGAACAGGGAAACTGTTAGAGCTTCATTTATTTCCTATATCTACAAATGTAAGCATTTAAAATAAGAAGATTACAGAGTTATTTAAGGATGTACAATTAACAATCAAATACGCTTATTCCTCTCTCACTATTCCGAACTTTATTACTAGAAATCCTTTTGAAATTTTCCATATGATTAGCACAATAATTATGTATTTGCATACAGTTGACATATGAAGTAGATACAGGATTTACACAGAGAAACTTTAAATTGGGATAAAGCTTATCATACATCACAGAGGAAAATTTTCAGGGCATAAATATTATTCTATATTTAATACTAGAAGTTCAAATATACAAAGTCAAGCCCCCAACATAAATAAGTTAAGTGAACATGCCAATATTCCTAAACCTTCAGCTGGAACACATCATTAAAATTATTTGCCAACTTTCAAATGGTAGATAAGTGTGGTCATCATTCTTTGAACCACTGTAATGTAAATCTTGACTAACATCTTTTAATGGTTCAGAAAAGAGCTCATTTGCCCATGCTAAAGATGAAGTAGAATTAGAATTATAAGTATCTAATTCACATGTTATCTACACTGAGGTATAATCACTTGAGAAGCTCTCATTTGCTCCTCTTTTCTTACTAAACTTGCTTGACACAGACTGCTGATCTTCTTTGTCCAGCAGCTTCTGGGTCCTGAATTACAGAAAAATGAGGTTGGAATGGACCCACAAGAGTCATCTTATCTATCCCTTTGGCACAACTATATTTTGTTAATCCTGAAATGTTTGTCTGACTTATTTCTAAAGTCCTAGAGTGAGGTTGATTTTAAAACTTCCTTCTATACCAGCATTTAATTATGTCCAGCATTAGAAAGGCTTTCATCAGGTCCTCCCTAAATCTCTCTTGCTGCTTTTCAAAGTCACTACTTCTTGTTTTATCCTCCACTAGCATAGAAAACAAGCTATTCTTCTTATTTTTACAGCAACCTTTTACATATCTGAAGATGATTGTGACAGAACAACCCTCTCCCTTTTTGAAACTTCCGATCCCACCTTCTTGGCCATATTTTCTGTAACTTTGACTTCCAGATAGAAGGTTACTTTGAATACAAACAAACTAAACTCCCTTCTGTATATCCCAGATCGTCTGCCTCTTTCAAACATCAAACACTTAACTCACATTTAATTTATGATCCCCTATAATGTTGTATTTGCCCCCCTTTTTTTCCAGGATATTTATATAATTTGTCATGATTATTTTTAAATCTGAATCCTCTAGTGTATTTGCAGTTTCTACTGGCTCTGAGTCATTTGCAGACTTAATAAGCGTATTACATCATCTAAGAGGCTACTGAAAATATTGAGCAGAATCAGCCACAGGACAGACCTCTGGGAAACTCCATTTAAAAGTTTTTTTTCTGAAGTGAGTCATTGATAACTGCTCTCTAAAGTAATATATTCTTATTAGTTTTGCCATGATAGTTTAATCTAAGTCACATTTCCCTTCCTCTGTTATGAAGTTATAATTTCAAGCTGTAAAAAAAAAAAATCTTACTCATGCAAAGACACATGACAGCTGCTGTTTGTCTCTTAAATAGGCCAGTCCTCATCCTGTCAGAGAAGGAATTTGGATTTATTAAGAACTTACTATGTGTTTATTAAAAATCTTCTTGCTATCTTTCAAGTACCTAAAGATTCTTAGTTTCCAAGAATTTTGAAATGAGGGGTAGAATTTTTCCAAGAATTGAAAGGCAAGCTGACAGATCTCTAATTTCCTCCACATCACCCACTCCTTTTAAAAGTTATTCATTATAATTTACCCTTTTCTATTCTTCACTTGTCCACAGCATCAAATTGTTAGTTGTTCTGGATTTCTTCAACTAGTTCTTTTGTTATAGATAACAGGAGTTATATTTCTGGTTTCGGTAACACTTTGAGTATCTTGGGATGCAGCTTTTTAGATCTAGCCAATCTGAAAATATCGAATTTCCCTAAATCTCTCATCTGATTTCTCCTGTTTCAAGGTGAGAATTTGCCCTATTACTCCAAAAATTCACAGGACTTTTTTTTCAGAAGAACTGATCCAAAAAGGCGTTAGACATTTCAGAGCTGTTTGCCTCAGCTTTCACTTGTTTCCGAGCAGCAAACCAATATTTTCCTTGGGTTCTCGTCTTGTTACTGACATAAAATAACATTCTTGATGTCTCTTAATTGTTGCATTTTGCTTTGAGCTTTCATATTTTGTTTCCATATTTTTTTTCTTTATTTGTATAGACACGCTGTTATGAGGTACRCGTCCTATTATTTCCTTCATCCTCACAATATAAAAGGTATTATCTTAAGTTCAGTTAAGAGTACTTCAACATTTCATGAAGGCTTTGGAGCCTATCAGCCTGACTTGAAAACATGTTGCATATGCCTTAAATGAAATTGATAATTTGGGGGAAAAAATTAAGTTTTGCTGTCATTCAAATGTAGTAATAGGGAACTTCAAACTTTTTTATTTGCATAAATACTGTACAAGAAAGGCTATGGTTTGCAAGCTACTACTGACATTTAAGTATTAGGGACATCAAGAGCAAATATTTTGAAAAAAGAGAATTTATTACTGTTGTAAATTTTGAATACCAAAGTGACTACCTGTGAGGGCACTCAATTTGTCTTAAAGTTTATCTCTGTTTTTTTACTATTTCTTAGATTTCCTTATTCCTATTTTAAGCCCAGATCCAAGAGATTACCTCAGGCACATACAATGGATATCAGTATGCATGTGCTTAATGTCCTTTCTTAAATAGAAACAGTTTCACAAACTGAAATCACAGTGAATACTGAAAATCCTGATAGTATTAATTTTCTTGATGAAAATTTTGTGACTTTTGGGGGCTCACTGAGTAGGTTATGCTTTAAAGCAATTAATACAAAAGAATAATTAGCACAAAGTCCAAAGGCTACAAAAATATRAAGTAAGTAAAATTGCTGGTGAAGGAAATATATTTCCCACAGCGCTAATATATCTGCTTAAAGGTCATTAATAACTCAAGAGAATAAATAACATCTATCCACATCTACCCCATTTGCTATCCTTTGTACATTACATGGTTGCTGATCTCTGTGATGACATTTATCTTCACTCCTGAGGAGATACAGAATAACTCATGAGTAATGTTGACACAAGAGAATTATTTCTCTGTTCCTCTCCGGCATACGTAAATGTCATCACAGAGATCAGCTACTATTTATACTCACAGAGTACTGGAAACAGACTTTTAGCTATTTCCACTTTGCATTTTAGAGAATAACCACTTACATAAAAATTTTAATATGAACATAGTTCAAAATGTTCCACTTACCTGTGGGCTGGCAGGTCTTCCAAAGGCATTTTGCATTCCAAAACAACAGCAATCACTTGCTGAGTAAGGTCAGGCACTGTCTTTCTGAAATTCATGCTATTYTAGTATGCTGTATTTCTTTGAATTCTGTGCTGAAACCTGATTGTGCTGACTGGAGAACCAGTAGGCATCACCCCTGAAGAGTTTGAAAGGAGTTTGCTTTGTGGCCACTGCTCCACCTTTCTACCTAAGTGGTAAGGCAACAACCCTAGTCCTACAGTAAATTTCCCTACTGGATCAGGTGCGCTGCCAGTGTCATCTTGCCTGCCCGGCAAGGAATACCTAAGTTCCATTTCCATCTTTTTTTTTTTTTTTTTTTTTAATAAAACAGAAACAATGTTGTTGTTGTTTAAAACATCCAGACAAAATGTCCAGGTGAACTCTGAAACGGTCCCTTTCTCAGGCTCTCGTAGAAGAGCACAGCCCTGCAGGCTGCTAGAAGAGACTCGGGGGCACTACAGCAGTCAGGAGGCTCTGGATTGCCTCAGGCTGTGCGAGTACATAAAACTAGGACAAGATAAATGAGTCTTCTGTTGTCATTTCCCACTTTCTGACTGCTTCTGTTTGTCTGCCACACACAGGCCATGCTGCTGAATGAAACCCAGCTTCCTGCCATGCCGCTGAGCTACCAAGGTGGCTGTGCTTCCAACCCAGGCTGCTGACCAGTCTCAGGTGTGTTTTCCAATGATGGCTCAGTTTCAGCTTTCTCTTTTATGAAACATAAAAACTGTTTTTTTAAAAAAAATTATGACCCTGAATTAAGAATCATTATTGTATCCTTTGCTTTGACATAGCTTCATGAAGCCCTTAACATAACACTACCAGCTGGTTCTGCAATTTAAAGACAAGCACAGGGAGAGCTTGTAACATCAGTCAACATTTTTAAAGGAAAGATTTTATTGAAAAATTGACAGACCAATCACTCTGCTGTAAATAGCCCATCATCTTATCTGTGGGGAAATGTCACAGCTACGTCTCTGCATGCTGTATTTTCTACACTTCTTATTTCTGACAGCTCCAAAAAAAAAAAAAGGCAAACTAAATTCTTGACCTCCCTTCAGCTGATATGCACTGTTCTGAAGATTAATAAAGGCTAAAGTGCTGACTGTGGTAAGATACAATTTCACTAGGGAACAGAGAGTGTGTGAAAGAGATCAAATCATAACCGAGCCTGTAGAAGGGAGGACTAGAATGATGGTGCAATCTTGGGGACTGCCACAGAAAGGCAAAAGTTAGAGGAGGTGTTTAGGTTGTGTGAGGAATAAATCCAGGGAGAAAAGAAGAAAAATAATGATGTTTTAAAGACACCTCTTGTTTTTCAGTCTCATGCCTCATCAAAGTTTCAGGGTCAATCACCACATTACCTGATGATCAGGAGCAGTAGCATGCTTAAGAATCATTAAGAAACAAAGCAAAAAAGTGTGTTTTGAAAGCATTATTACAGAGAGGTTAAAGTGTGCTATCTTCTGTGAGCATTGCAATTTCACTGACATCAGTGAAGTTACATGAGGGATGAGTTATAGATATAATTTGCAATTCAATGTACCATGTAATTCACAATTTTCAAGATGGATTTAGTGAGTTCATGTAATCTTACTAAGGATTCCACAGTATATGAAATTTCTCATTATTCTCTTAGATTCTAAAAATAAAACCAAACAGTGTACAGCTGTATCCAATTAGGTACTGGGCCATTCTTTTACCATAAGTGGAGATCAATCCCCAATGCCAAGCACAATGATTAGTGCAATTATTAGAAAGAATGAAGACTTGCTTTTTGAAGTTTATAGAATAACGCATACAAGTTTTTAAACCCTCCGAAAGCACAGTAAGTCTAGTACTTCTTTTAACTCTTCTTTTTCCCTAGAAACTGTTTGTTTCCCTTTATGACCAGATTTCCCAACACAGGTAGCTTGAAAGGTGCAGACATAACACGATATTCTGAAACTTCATTTCTCTTAAAACCCTTTAGAGTCCAGTATAACCTTTTCATGGATCTCAGGTGTGACTCAGGCCTTTATCCTTTGAGGTCTACATATTCCAAATTACATAATTTCCCATAAGGGAAAGATAATCCAATGAGCTGAAGACATGACAAGTATCTGCTATGGGACTTTTCATTTTTCCACAGGAGCAAAATTTACTGCTCTTTTAAGTGAAGATTACACAGTACAACTCCTCTATAGCTTTCTTGAGATTGACTAAATGCAATTGAGCAATGACAGCATTTATAGCTAATTAATATTATTCTACTGAAGTCAATAGAGGTACAAGAATGTACTCCATGGGAAGCCCAGACTGTGATGAATTTTCTCTAAGGTCTAAACATGAATTGATGCAAATCTGCTTCCCAAAAATAGCATCACTTCAGACTGTCAGAAGTCAATTAGTACTTCACAAACATTTTTTTTCTGATCTAGAAGCAATATGTTGCAATTAACTAACTTCTATTGTGTCCCATCATTTCTAACAGGACCCTGAGAAAATCATAAGAAATGTACTTCTCTTCAGTCGACTTGTGATCTCGCTGTCATACAGACTACAAAAATAATGGTCAAAATATCTAATATTCTTCTTCCTTCACATAAAGATATAAGAAAGATGTGATTTCAGTTTTTGTGTAAAACTGATTAATGTTGAATAAGTGCAAACATTGTGGCATTTTTTTCATAATCAAAAATACCTATCAGTGATGCTGCCAATAACCTACAAAATCAATATTTATTATAATTTCAACTACAGTCCAGAGCAAGTGTTCATCATTTTTATGAGTGATATGTAAAACATAAATTTTCTAAAATTGATGCATAAACATTTTAAGTAAATAATTTGCAAATAAAAACATTCAAGTTATATAAAACTCCCAAACTCTGCAAATTATCATCAACTAGAAAACTAAACTAGCAGTACAAAGGAAAAACAGACTAAAAACACAAGCAAATAACAAACTAAATATAAAATGCATATATAAATATAAAATGCAATATAAAATGTCCTATAAAATGGCAATGTGACAGTTTTATTCCGTCCACTTTTAGAAAACAGTAGAGCTAGTTGCATTCCAGATACATTTTACTTACTCAGGCCAACATGACAATTCTCTTAGATGGTCAGTGCTATCACAGATATTTAGAACAGATTTAATTACAGCAGCTTTAGTTGCTGTTTCTTTCTTCTCAGCACCTTATGTCCACATACACCTTAGGAACCAATCTACTGGTCCTTTTCTCAAATGTCCTGACATGAAGAAAAGTCTATTTTCCATACACTGATTTCACATGGATCAGATCATAGAGTTCTTTCTGACTAGATTTCAGAAAATTTCAGTGAGGATGAGGATGCACAATATACTTACTCTGATCTAACTACAGGTAACCACTGAAAGTGGGCTAATTTTACAAATTTTTCTTTTCTTTTTGAATGGCTAGAAAGTCAGTAATGAAACCTAGTCTAACAAAAGACATGGATGTGAACTGGCCTTTGGAGGAATCGCAAGTCTCTGGCAAGACTGTGCTATGGGTTCTGAAACTGTTTATACGGAGGTAAGTGGAGATTTGACAGAATATTTTCATCAGAGTCTCAACTTAGTAAGAGTTACCTTTTTTAGGCTTTACCAGTTTTGAGCTATGCCAAATTACTTCAACAGATGTTTTGTAAAATGAGCCCTTTCCTTTGGAATGAGGTGAAAAGCCACATGGAAGAAGCAGGAAAGAAAGAAGAAAATAAGCTTTAAAGGAGATTATTTCTTTTCAAGAACATGAGCTGCCAGTAACTGTGAGATAAATTGTTTTCAACTCTACTTGGAAAACTATTACTTGCAATTTCTCTCTGTCTTATCATTTGCACTTTGTATAAAATAATGCAGTAAATTAGCTTGTAGTAAACCACCTTTAGTAAARGTCTCATTAACCAAGAAAACTAACCAAAAAAAAAAATCTGTTCATTAACATTTTGCTTTATCATTGGCTAACAAAAATATACTTTGGGAAAGCTTCCCTATTGCTTAAAAATAGTTTCATGATCAGGCTGTTATACCTTTTCTGCAATAGCACCTGGGGGTTGATTTTCTCCCAGTCACAGATGTGGTTATACTAACAGGCATTCCCTCTAATCTTCAAACTGAATATCTTTGAACCACAGAACTCCAGAATATTGTATAAACTTGACAGAAGCTTGGTCTGACAATTATCAGTGCCTCAGATCACAAGTGAATCAAAGCTGTTGTCTACTGCTGTKCTCCTGTTGATGGCTGAAACAAATCAATAATTGCTTAAAATGCAAAAGATGTCTACCAGCCCGAGGCTACAGATTTCACACTACCAGCCTTTATTTCCCTTGAATTTACAAAATTACTTTACCATTGCCTCTGTCATCAGAGGAAATACTTTCTACTTTAATTTATATGGAAATCATTTGACCCTTTGTAAATGCCCTATGTTAACAAGTAATTAAAGGATGCAGGAACTGTTTTAGAGTCCTATGAAAAAGGTGTTAGTTGCATTTAATGAGCTTTTAGGAGACCTTTCAAATGTTGTAGGGGGATGAGATCCCTTAGTATTCACCTTTGCATGTGCAGCTTATTCTTAGACCTTTATTCTACACGGGAAAGGGAAGCAAAAGCAGAGACAGAGCACTCCTCCAAATAGGAAAGGAAGAAATACAGGTATAGAGGTGATTCAAATGATCTTATGGTAGGAAAAAACAGTAACAAAGCAGCAGTGGATAGGTGGAAATTAAGTTGGGGGAGAGGGGGATTGCCTTAGTTTACTGTCATTGTCAGGTACTATGGAACATAAAGCCACAACCATACCCCAGGAGGCTTTTACAAAGCATTGATATGTAGATACAGGTAAGACAGAAGWAGAAAATATGGTTTCAAATCATGCTAATTGCTGTGTAGATGATAACACAGCACTAGAAAAATGTAGAGTTTGTGAGTTGCTCGATTGTGTAAGGAAATGGTATTTTTTTAAATTTTAGAATGCATCAAAGTACTATCCCTCTCTTCTTGCCTCAGGTTAGATGTTTGCAATATGAAATTAGTTTTACATATTCATTATTTTCTAATGACCTTTTGACATGATAATAGTAGCTCCCCACTCCTCCTGAGCAATACATTTTTGAAAGAAAAAAATTAATTATCTCTTACAAAATAATACATTTTGTGACTGTCCATGAAGGTAATAAAAGCCTCCATCAGAAAGAATACATGTTATAAGCAATGACTTGTAAATGTACCACTTTTAGTATTCTTAGGGATATTTCCATGGCTAACACTATCTCAAAGCAGGTATAGTACCTAGAACCAAAAGAACAGACGGGGACAAATTTCTTTTTTTTTTTCTGAGGATGCATAGTTGACCTCAGATGGATATAGATGGTTCTATGGAAATGTCAGGTGATATAGGCTACATAAGTCTGGCCAACAAGCTGATATAGCAGAATATATTAAAATACTTTAAGATAGTTCTTTGAGTGAAGAAATGGGCAGGGAAAAACAGGGAGAAATGTGAAAGGGATGTTTCTCCTGGACATACATGCTTTAGAGCTGGATGTAAACAAATATAACAACTAACGAAAAATTATAAACAAGACTAACATGAATGAAATAAAACTTTATGTCACAGTAACTATAACTGTAAACATGGACTTTAACTAAGATACCTGTCTACACAGTGCAGTAGAGAAAGGGTCTTTTGCAAAAGGATTAAAGAAGCCCTTCTTTAGGCTTGTTTAGCATGAAATCAGCTAGTACTTAAAAGCAGCATTCAGGCAATTTTAGTAGTAGTATCATATCACTTACTTCTGCTGGGCATCTCTTTTTTTATTTATTTCAGGTACCTCTCTTCCTTTCCATTGCCTGAGCAGCTGACAGTATTGGGACTTCTTTATTCTTGGACTGAATGGAAAATGATCACACAAAAAGTGATGAAAGAACTCTATACTTCAAAAAAGGCATCATCAAAAGTCATGCACTATGCTTTTCCTTGGAGAGGCCAAGGGAAGAGCAGTCATATTAAAAATAATAAATAAAAAAAAAAAGTCACAGAGAACAGCAAGAAACAGTGACCAAACAAAACCGACTCCTATGCATATCACGCACCTAAGATCAGGCTGTGCAGCTCTGCTGATAATATTTTGAAAGTAAAGAGTCAATTAGATGAAGTTGTTAAAGAAAAACTCAGTCTTTAGCATCAGATCTTCCATTCCTCCAGCACAATCTGTGTAAATAACAGGTTTTCCAGGCGACAACACATGGAGGGGATGTACCAGCTCACCTTACAGGAGGCTGGTTTGGGGATCTGATGAGGAGGCATCTGTGGACAACATCCACTGGCTGCAGAACTGAGGCCCTACGAGTAATCCTTACTTCCAGAAATATTAGTCCAGAAAAAAAAAAATGTAGCCTAAATTGACTCTCCCCATAGATTGAAGTAGAGAATAGAATCCCTAAGAGCCTCTACAGTTTCCTAAAGCYCCCTTTGAAACAAAACTTACATTACCCAAATTAACCTGGCAACAGACTCGTTATTCAAGATAAGATTTGCTCTTAGATAAAGAAGCTGGAAACAGTAGCTAATAGCAGGCAACGGTGGACATTTGGATTTCTGTTTAAGCAGGATATCTTAATTTTTCTCAGATGACTGCAAGCTATATTCAGCATCTCAAATATACCAATGAGTTCATAAACTGAGAAAAGATGATTTTTATAATACTGCTTCAGACTTGATCAAAGCTTACAATTTAGAAACAAAGCTGACTTCTAACCAATATCAAAGAACAATGAAAAAGGTAAATTAAAATTAAAAAAAATGATATGGATTGAAACATTCTTTTTTATTATTATTTTGTATTCCAAAATAAAACAACTTTTCAAAAAAAAGTCACTTAGAGACAAAAAGTTAAATGTTTTATTCAGACATTGTCCAATGTGATTTTCAATTTTTAAGAAAGCTTTGCACAAAATAACACTCTTTCTCAGTAGCATCAATTTAAATGAAGAAATATTTTCCAGTTGCATGAGTGGAGGGGAAGAAAACACTTAGAAAAAAAAACGCTCAATGGTAGGTCAATAGGAAATCTCACACCATGACTGTCATCCAACACAGCTGCTCATCACATCTAGGCCCAACTGAGTCCATCGAGTTATCAGAAAAGAGGTGGATGAAGAGTAGCCTGGTCTACAGGAAAGGGTGAATGAATATGTAATTTTGTGGATTCACATTGAAAAGGAAAAAATAAAGTATCTGTAATATAAAACCTAATAAATTCAGGGATCCTATGGGATGATTTAATTAATGTTCTATCTAAATTAATATGTCTAACTGTCTAAAGCTGGTGACATTTTTGAAAGCTTTGAGTCAGAACATTTTCCAAATGGGAAAAGTCTTCAGTTGATAAATAATCTATTTCAACAAACCAGCACTTATCAACTGCTATTGAAAGCATTAAACAACAGATGYTTTAGTATTCTGTGTCAAGAAATTAGGAGAAACTGTAGAAAAAGAGGAGTACTGCTATTTAATATTAAAAATACAAGATAAAAATCAGTTGCAGCAACCTTATGTGGGGAAAAGATAATTCATGATTCCTTTGCAAAGGAATCAAAGATAAAATATCGTAAGAGAGAAATGAAGTGCTAATCTAATTGTTAAATGTAATATAGATGGCAACATTAACCCGAACTGCTCTCTAGCAGTGGGATAATCAGATGTGTAAGTGACAAATTGCAAAGTATAAACAAGAACATATGTTCAGTCTTAAGGGCATAACTTGTCCTTGATCTAGAAATGGAACGTGACACTTACTCATGCTTCAAAATGATAATGGAGGCAGTACTGTGTGGAATCACTGCTACAGATGGCAAAAGCTAGGAAAGCAAAGCACAAAAATGTTCTTCAAGAGAATAGGAATCGTTGCTTTCACAGAGCCTCAAGTCTTTCTAATTTATGATAAGTAAGTATCTTGAACATTTTCTAAAATGTAAAGATATCATTTTCAGCGCTGAAGCAAAAATGCTCAGTTTTGAAAACTAAACATAAATTCAGCTCTACAGACTAACTGAATGGTGCATGTTTCTGTCAGCTCTTCAGTTCTCATTCTAGTTTGGCTTTAAAAGAAATAYGCTGCTTGGAGGTCAATAAACAACAGGCTTCTTCTTCCCGTGTCACTGACCTATAAATATTAGCTTCAGTCCTGGTTCAGTGACAAGATATGGCCTGCAGATCATTCTTAACAACACTGTGATTTGTTCACATAGGTTTTTCTTATAGATAGTAGCTTTATACTTAAACTGTTATTGTGAGAAAATGTCAAAGAGAAAAAAATAYGCTAGTGTAGTGCAATTRSCCCTTAGAATTAGCTCTTCTAAGCRTGAATAAATGAGTACCTATGTAATGATCATATATTGTTTTTACACTAGGTCTACTCAAATCTTTGCAGAACAAATTCCTATTTACTTTGGAAAACCTTCCACTTAGTGAAAACCTTCTCATAAAGCATTATGATAAAGCAAACATTTCCAACTATTGTGAATTTGCCATTCRGCTAACATACTGATATGTGTCTAGCCATTCCAAGAACTAGATATTTTATATTTCTTTTCTTTTTGTAATAGCTGTGAGAAACAAAGTCATTTTAAAATACAATAGGAAAAAAATATATTTCTATCACCACTCGGACCCTTTGTAACCTTGCTTGCTCTGCCAGTCTCACAGACGAAAAGTCACTGAATTAACTCTGATTGGACAATGGACTTCTCCAGTCCATTCCCAGTTATAGAAGCTATATGCAGCCAGGTTTTAAAAGACTAAATTAATCCTTGTCCTACAAGGCTGCTATGTTGAATTCAGCTTTATCAAGAGCTATCACATCTGAACTAATTATTTTTCAAATTTTGAAAAGAAATGCTGCAAGACAGCTTTATCTGGACTTAAAGAATGAACAAGTTCATCTTCTGTTGAGCCTACATGCAGGGGAAAGAGCTAACGGATGCAGCTTTTCACCCCTCAGACTGTACGTACTATAAGAGCATGGACARAAGAAGGTTAAATTGGGTTCACATACACATGCATACCAGCATGCAAAGGCATAGTGAGATTATGTCTTCAGTTAACAACCACATCCCCTACTGCTCTGTACKTCCTTTAATACAACACGATACATTTCAGAGACAAACTGAAACAACTAAACAACKCATTTAAAATATGTCTTCTGTGCAGTGAATGCTGGGAGGAAATGTGCACAACATTGCAGGAGATGCAAGGCAAACCTCACACTTCCTCTTCTACACAAACCACAGAAAGACAAGCCCCTTTTGAGGGCACCATAACAGTTGGTTTGGCCCCTTCTCTCCGCTTCATGAGCTTGTGGCAGTTTTCCTTCATTTGGAGAATCCCATAGCTCTTTTTCTAGCCTGTTGGTGCCAGGTCCCCCTTTCGAGCCTGCAGCCCAGTCCTTCTCTGCTGCTCCCCGATGCTGTGCTATGTTGATACTTCTTCTGGAAAGGAGGTGACACAACTGCACTCCTCTCGCAAAGGGGACTCATGCATCATGGTACTACAGCAGCGCAGACACTGCCGGGACCTCCTGCTCCCTCCAAAAATGAGAGCGTAGGGCATCTCCAGCTGGTCCCCTGGTGGTGGCTCTGCCAGCAGCCACCTCAGGGATGCTAGCCTGCTGACTGCACCTCCAAAGGGTCACACCACACTCTCCCCAATTTTCAGAMTGGCCCTGCCACACATTACTGGGCCTGAAGATGGGCCTGCAACAGTTAAGTCTTCTTCATGTTTCACATCCAAGGGGACATTTTTCTATTGTGTTTTGGCACAGAAACCTAATGAAAGCCATGGCAGTGAAGAGAGAGTAGCAGAATTTGTCTTACATGAACTGTGCTTTACATAACCCAAACAGCAAAGGTAGTTCTTCACAATCTCGGGCATCTGACAGCTCAAGTCATACTAAATCCCTGCGATGTTCACTTCTCCATACATTTCCTCAGAAAGGTTGTGCTTTTAACAAAACTAATGAGGAGCAAGACTCACAAGAGAGGCATCCTGCTGCATTTGTTTAAAAAAATAAATAAATAAAATGAATCTGTGATAAAGAAGGTTTCATCTATGCCATAAGGTCAACAAAAACTTTTTGTGGGAAAAACCTTTCAGTACGTATTTATTGATTTCTGTGGCAAAGCCTTTCTTTTTGTTACTAGACTTCAATTTCATAAACCAGGATTGTATTGATTGTCCAGATTTACATGATTTTCACACGATCTACAATGCTGTAGGCCCTATGAAGCATTACAAGCATGTTGGAACAACTCCAGCAAAAAGAATGTGTAAATATATAAAAACATGTATAAATATATTTATGTACTTGCATAAGAAAGTGCATACAGGCTTAGAATTGTAGGTGTGATATTTTCCGTCAGAG
>NW_028185406.1:1534264-1535604 GCF_003343005.1 Rhea americana | reverse complement strand
CATAAAATCCCTGTATTCTACATCATACAGGAAAAAGCCCACAAAATATGAAACCATTGCAATATAGAAAAAAGATTGCAAAGTAGGAATTGTTATCAATTTGAATTATAGAATAATGTTCCACTTCAACACAGAGGAAATAGAGCAGAGAAGAAGCAGAGTACAGCTGAGGAAGAGTCAGATTAAGACTATGTTTTGTTCTCCTCTCATAAAGATAACATTTTTAATATAACAGATAGCATTTGCTAGTTGAAATGCTTTAAAGCTTTTGACAGGTTTAAAATTCTTGAAGCAGAACAAAAGCTCAGTGTGAGATGGAGAATTGTGACAAACTATTGTTACTGYGTGTCGGAGTCCTACTGTTAAAAACAGTAATGAATGCACAGGCCTTCTGCAAACATGGAAACACATACCCTGGAAGCCTCAGTGTGCAAACTAATCTTTGCTGTATCAATCCATTACAAGATTTTAAAGTAACCAAATAGATTTTTAAAAAAGCCTTCAAAAGCAAGATTCTGTTTGCATAGGATTCATTGTAAAAAAAAATAGATCTTTTTCAGTACTTTCTCTGCTCTCACCAACATAACATCTCTGCATGCTAGCCTTCATATAAAGAAAAAACACTCTGTGTGCACACCAGCAGATCAATCCAAAACATCTGGACATCAATCAGCTTCTTTCTCCTTATATAAGGTACCCTGGCTCATACCCCAAATGCTTTTTTTCTTCTTCAGAATCTTCCTTAAATCACCCTATGTCTCCTCAGCCCTCTTCTGTACTGGTTAGAGCAGATCTCAGTATCTCCCCAAGCTCTGAAGCCCATGCCCAAGGCTTTAGGCATATGMACAGTCCTTCTGAAGTCAAACATACTCAGAGCTCTTTGTTCTGTTGCCCACAACATACTTCAAAATAAAACCAAACCAGACAAAACCAAACCCTACCCTCAGACTGTAGCCATGGGAGCACARCTAAGTATTGGCCTTTGAAATACTGTCCCTTGTTTAGCCACAGGCTCTTTAAATCTCATCATTTGCACCCACTATAACTATACAGCATGCTAGAATACACATTTGAGTAAATTAGATTGTAGGCTTAGAGATATTGTTATCCTAGGCGAAATGATAAACTTTTACTAAAGGTAAAAAAAAGAAAAGAAAAAAGGACTACTACATGCACTGATTATCTCATAATAGAAATCCGTAGCCTGGTAAACTAGTATCCAAAACCAAGCCTGCATGCCTGAGACACTTTAGTTCAGTTTTTCACTTGCATATACACACCTAAGAAATTAGCTTACAAGTAATCCTTCCTACCAGAAATTTAGTTAAACACAGATCATT